>NC_053023.1:426413451-426469885 GCF_003073215.2 Triticum urartu | reverse complement strand
GGGAAGGAATAAAGAGATAGAGGTGAGTTTGAGATTACATGGACTCTATGTCTAACACCTTGCCTTAATTTCAACTATCCGAAGTTAAGGTTGTTCTTGAACTCTTTGAATGGCTTGCTTGACAATGCTTTGGTGAAACCGTCTACAACTTGATCCTTAGAAGGAATGAGCTGTATATCCAACTTTTTCTCTGCAACCTTCTCTCGCACAAAGTGAAAGTATATCTCTATGTGCTTTGTTCTGGCATGAAAAACTGGGTTAGCAGACAAATAAGTTGCACCCAAATAATCACACCATAAACATGTTGGGAAACGTTGCATGAAAAACAAAAAAACAAAAAATCTACGCACACACAAGATCTATCCATGGAGATGCATAGCTACGAGAGGGGAGAATGTGTCTACGTACCCTCATAGACCGTTAATCGGAAGCGATTATCAACGCGGTTGTTGTAGTCGAACACCTTCACGATCTGCCCAATCAAGTACTGAACGTATGGCACCTCCGCGTTCAGCACATGTTCAACTCGAATTATCGTTGTTTTTATTGAATTACTCCATTTTTCCATGAACTTAATACACTATATGAATGTGGATAGCGGTCGATGTGTGGAGTAATAGTAGTAGATGCAGGCAGGAGTCGGTCTACTATTCTTGGACGTGATGCCTATATAATGATCATTGCCTGGATATCGTCATGATTATTAGAAGTTCTATCAATTCCCCAACAGTAATTCGTTTACCCATTGTTTGCTATTTTTCTCGAGAGAAGCCACTAGTGAAACCTACGGCCCTCGGGTCTCTTCTTTATTATATTTGCCTTTGCGATATATTTTCCTTTGCTTTTATTTTCAGATCTATTAAACCAAAAATACAAAAAATACCTTGCTGCACTTTATTTTATTTGGCATTCGATCTATCAGTATTTACAACTCTCTCACGCTCATTTGTCAATTTCTGGCGCCGTTACCCGGAAGGTACTGACAACCCCTTTAACACGTCGGGTTGTGAGTATTTTTATTTGTGTGCAGGTGTTGTTTACATAGTGTTTCTTGGTTCTCCTATTGGTTCGATAACTTTAGTCTCATCACTGAGGGAAATACCTACCGTCGCTGTGTTGCATCATCCCTTTCTCTTTGGGGAAATACTGACGTAGTTCTAGCAGACATCGTGGGGCTCACGTGTCTCCTTTTGACCTAGCTCCACCTCTATAAATTCTCTAAAATCGTGAAACCAACAGGGGAGTCCACAAAATACTTTCTCCACCGCTGCAAGTTCCAGAACAACGAGATCCCATCTGCAGGCCTTTTCCGGCATTATGCCGGAGGGCGATTCGATCACAGAGGGGGCTCTTCATCATCCTTGCGGCCCTCCAAAGATGTGTGGGTAGTTTAACACTGACCTATGAGTCCATAGTAGCTAGATGGCTTCTTCTCTCTTTTTGATCTTCAATACAATGTTCTCCTCGGTTCTCTTGGAGATCTATTTGATGTAATGACATTTTGCGGTGTGTTTGTTATGATCCGATGAATTGTGATCTTATGATCGAATCTATCCATGAATATTATTTGACTTTTTTTTCTATGAACTCTATTATGCATGATTGTTATAGCCTCGTATTTCTTCTCCGATTTATTGGTTTGGTTTGGCCAACTAGATTGATATATCTTGCCATGGGAAGAGGTGCTTTGTGATGGGTTCGATCTTGCGGTGCTCAATCCCAGTGACAAAAAGGGACATGACATGCATGTATCATTGCTATTATAAGGGTAAAAAGATGGAATTTATTTCATATGTGAGTTTATCTTGTCTACATCTTGTCATCTCGCTTAAGGCGTTACTCCGTTCTTCCATGAACTTAATACACTAGATGGATGCTGGATAGCGGTTGATGTGTGGAGTAATAGTAGTAGATGCAAAATCATTTCGGTCTACTTGTCTCGGACATGATGCCTATATACGTGATCATTGCCTTGGGTATCGTCATAATTATTTGCTTTTCTGTCAATTGCCCAACCGTAATTTGTCTACCCACCGTATGCTATTTTTATGAGAGAATTATCGAGTGAAAACTATGGCCCCTGGGTTTATTTCTATCATATTAAAACCAAAAATACCTTGCTGTAATTTTTATTCAATCTATCTATCAAAAACTATATCATTTAATCTTGTGTGTAACCGTCAAGGGACTCACAACCCCTTGTTTGCGTTGGCTTGCAAGTATTTATTGTTTGTGTGCAGGTGTTGTTTACATAGTGTTGCTTGGTTCTCCTACTAGATTGATAACCTAGGTTTCAGAACTGAGGGAAATATGTATCTCTACTGTACTGCATCATCCTCTCCTCTTCGGGAAAATCCCAACGCAGCTCACAAGTAGCAAGAAGAATTTCTTGCGCCATTGCCGGGGAGACATCATCAACAACTGTCAAGTAACCACGCGTAAACTTTCATCTCCTTGCATTTACATTATTTTCCATTTGCCTCTCGTTTTCATCTCCCCCACTTCTAAAAAGTTTTACAAAAAACAAAAATATTTCTGCTTGCCTTTTTCTTGTATGCTTCTTTTCTTGCTTGTTATCTTGTTTGCGTGGTCACGATGTTTGAACAAAATTATCATGATATTTCCTACCCTAATATATTGGTAGAGATCAAGAAAAATACTAAGGCTTACATGACCACACAATTTGAGCACAACAATTTTTTTACCGAAGAACTTAAGGAACACTCTATTTTACTTGATGCTATCGCAAAACAACTTGATCATGTCAGTGAAGAGGTTGCTAATCTTCAATCTCAGTTCGCCAATGCTGAAAATTTGCTAGGAAAAATCTCCGATGCACAAGCTACACTAGTAAATCAAATGGCAGCTAAGCCGAAATTTTTAGGACGTAGTAATGATGAAGAGGTTAAAATGATTGGTGTTTCTTCTATTGATTACTTGTTTAGTAATGTTAAACTTGATGAAAAAGGGACTGAAGAAGAGTCAACTTTAGTTAGAGGGCATCCCAATAATTCGGAGGGTGACAATCTCGATGATTTTTTTTACTAAAAGTGGGTCTGAAGAGGTAAAAACTTTAACTAGTGATGTGCCCACTCTCTTGGATTACAAATATTTTAATTATGATAGTTGCTCTTTGATTGAGTGTATTTTCTTTATTGCAATCCATGCTAAATTCACCCAATGCCTATGGACAACATAAGGCTTTTACTAAACATATTGTAGAAGGGATGATGAAAGGCTTAGAAGAAAATTTAGAACTAGAGATTTCAATTCCTAGAAAATTATACGATGAATGGGAACCCACCATTCAAGTCAATATTAAAAATTACAAATGCAATGCTTTGTGTGATTTGGGTGCTAGTGTTTCCACAATTCCGAAATCTGTATGTGATGTGCTAGGTTTTACCAATATGGATGAGTGTTCTCCTAATTTGCACAAGCGGATTCAACTATTAAAAAGCCTTTGGGTAGAATTAATGATCTTCTTATTCTTGCAAATAGTAACTATGTGCCTGTTGATTTTACTGTACTTTATATTGATTGCAATCCGTTTTGCCCCATAATACTTGGTAGACCATTTTTACGAACTATAGGTGCAATTATTGACATGAAAGAAGGGATTATTAATTTCAGTTTCCGTTCAAGAATGGTATGGAAGACTTCCGTAGAACTAGAGTTAAGCCACCATATGAGTCAGACATGAGGGCCACCTATGGAACGAAAACCAAAGATGACAACACTTGAAACTATGCATTATGCCTAGCTAGGGGCGTAAAACAATAACGCTAGTTGGGAGGCAACCCAATAGATATCTTTTAGTTTTTTGTTTCCTTGCTGATTTTTAGTAAATATACAACTATGTTACTGTTATGATTGTATTTTAGTGTTTTAATTAGTGTTTGTGCCAATAAAGCCTTTGGGATGATTTGGGTGATGGTTTGATACGTCTCCAACGTATCTATAATATTTTATAGTTCCATGCTATTATATATTCTGTTTGGATGTTTAATGGGCTTATTTTTACACTTCTATATTATTTTTGGGACTAACCTATTAACCGGAGGCCCAGCCCAAATTGCTGTTTTTTTGCCTATTCAGTGTTTTGCAGAAAAAGAATATCAAACGGAGTCCAAACGGAATGAAACCTTCGGGAGCGTGATTTTTGGAACAAATGTGATCCATAGGACTTAGAGTGGACGTCAAGAATCAATGAGGAGGCCACGAGGCAGGGGGTAGGCGCGCCCTCCACCCTCGTGGGCCCCTCATGGCTCCACCGACCTACTTCTTCCTCCTATATATACCTACGTACCCTGAAAACATCAGAGGGCACCACGAAAACCTAATTCCACATCCGCAACCTTCTGTACCCGTGAGATCCCATCTTGGGGCCTTTTCCGGTGCTCCGCCGGAGGGGGCATTGATCACGGAGGGCTTCTACATCACCATAGCCCCTCCGATGATGTGTGAGTAGTTTACCTCAGACCTTCGG
This sequence comes from Triticum urartu, assembly GCF_003073215.2. Lineage (NCBI taxonomy): Eukaryota > Viridiplantae > Streptophyta > Magnoliopsida > Poales > Poaceae > Triticum > Triticum urartu. Next base: position 426,465,396 of record NC_053023.1, on the reverse strand, counting down.
GTCAAAAGTTATTAGCTAGATGGCTTCTTCTCTCTCTTTGGATCTCAATACAAAGTTCTTCTCGATTCTCTTGGAGATCTATTCGATGTAATCTTCTTTTGCGGTGTGTTTTTCGAGATCCGATGAATCGTGGGTTTATGATAAAGATTATCTATGAACAATATTTGAACCTTCTCTGAATTGTTTTATGTATGATTGGTTATCTTTGCAAGTCTCTTTGAATTATCAGTTTGGTTTGGCCTACTAGATTGATCTTTCTTGCAATGGGAGAAGTGCTTAGCTTTGGGTTCAATCTTGTGGTGCTCGATCCCAGTGATAGTAGGGGAAACGACATGTATTGTATTATTGCCATCGAGGATAAAAAGATGGAGTTTATATCATATTGCATGAGTTTATCCCTCTACATCATGTCATCTTGTTTAAAAGCGTTACTCCGTTCTTATGAACTTAATACTCTAGATGCATGCTGGATAGCGGTCGATGTGTGGAGTAATAGTAGTAGATGCAGGCAGGAGTCGGTCTACTTGTCATGGACGTGATGCCTATATACATGATCATACCTAGATATTCTCATAATTATTCGCTTTTCTATCAATTGCTTGACAGTAATTTGTTTCCCCACCATAATACCTATGCTATCTTGAGAGAAGCCACTAGTGAAACCAATGGCCCCCGGGTCTATTTTCCATCATACAAGTTTCCAATCTATTTTATTTTGCAATCTTTACTTTCAATCTATATCATAAAAATACCAAAAATATTTATCTTATTATTATTATATCTATCAGATCTCACTCTTGCAAGTGGCCGTGAAGGGATTGACGACCCCTTTATCGCGTTGGTTGTGAGGTTCTTATTTGTTTGTGTAGGTACGAGGTGACTCGTGCGTGGTCTCCTACTGGATTGATACCTTGGTTCTCAAAAACTGAAGGAAATACTTACGCTGCTTTGCTGCATCACCCTTTCCTATTCAAGGGAAAACCAACGCATTCTCAAGAGGTAGGAAGAAGGATTTTTGGCGCCGTTGCCGGGGAGATCTACGCCAAGTCAAGACATACCAAGTACCCATCACAACTCTTATCCTTCGCATTACATTATTTGCCATTTGCCTTTCGTTTTCCTCTCCCCCACTTCACCCTTGCCGTTTTATTCGCCTCTTTTTCCTTCTTGCCTTCTGTGTTCTCGAGTCTTTTTGCAATTTGTTGCCATCATGTCTGAAACTGGGGAGGTTATCATTGATAAGGATAATAATATGGAAAACTTTGATGCTATTGATGATCCTCTTGAAAATCCTATTATTTTGCACACTAAAAAGTTTCGTATTGGTAGCGGTAATATTATTGGGAAGGGAGTTTTTCAAGATTTCTTTACTTGTGACGGTGCTTTTCCCACCATGAGTGGATCTATCCTTCATAAAACTACTAGTCTCGCAGATGCTATATCTTTGCTCATAGTTGAACTCGAAAGACAATTTTTACATATGCATCCTTCCATACAAAGGATTTTCCTAGAATTTTCTAATATTGAGCATTCTTCTGTTAAGCGAGCACCAACCATCTTTTTAGCTCATAAGTTCAGATTTATAATAAAAGAAGCCAATGAATTTTTTGTGCATTATAGGGTGGATGTTGGCCGTCCTCCCATAGAAGCAATCCATTTCTATCAAGAAGACATTATGCATTTACGATCTTTAGATCATGTTGCTTTTAATGAAAACCTTAGAAAAAAGGTTCCCACCGATACTCTTGTTAATAGGATCTCTGAACTTAATGATAATTTTGCCATCTAGAACAATGGGCTAGGTTTTTCCCTTGAACAAAGGCTCATGCCTTTTTGCCAAAAGAATGCTTATAATGATGAATTGATTGTGCAATATGAGGGGCTAAAGGAGGAACCAACACCTCCCGAGCTTGATCCTGGGAACTTTTGTCCCATTAAATTTAGCCCTTTTGATTACTTTTTCTTGCCACAAAGAAAGTGAAAGATCGTGGATGTCGCCTAGAGGGGGGGGGGTGAATAGGTGTTTTAAAATAATTACGATTTAGGCTTGAACAAATGCGGAATAAACCTAGCGGTTAATTTGTCAAGCACAAAACCTAAAACAACTAGGCTCACCTATGTGCACCAACAACTTATGCTAAGCAAGATAAACAACTATGTGATAGCAAGATATATGACAAGAAACAATATGGCTATCACAAAGTAAAGTGCATAAGTAAAGAGCTCGGGTAAGAGATAACCGAGGCACGCGGAGACGACGATGTATCCCGAAGTTCACACCCTTGCGGATGCTAATCTCCGTTTGGAGCGGTGTGGAGGCACAATGCTCCCCAAGAAGCCACTAGGGCCACCGTAATCTCCTCACGCCCTCGCACAATGCAAGATGCCGTGATTCCACTAAGGTACCCTTGAGGGCGGTCACCGAACCCGTACAAATGGCAACCCTTGGGGGCGGTCACCGAACCCGTACACTTTGGCAACCCTTGGGGGCGGTCACCGGTACCCGTCAAATTGCTCGGGGCGATCTCCACAACCTAATTGGAGACCCCGACGCTTGCCCGGAGCTTTACACCACAATGATTGAGCTCCGAACAACACCAACCGTCTAGGGCGCCAAGGCACCCAAGAGGAACAAGCTCTAGGGTGCCCAAACACCCAAGAGTAATAAGCTTCTCAAACTTCACTTCCACGTATCACCATGGAGAACTCAAATAGATGCACCAAATGCAATGGCAAGGGCACACGGAGTGCCCAAGTCCTTCTCTCTCAAATCCCACCGGAGCAACTAATGCTAGGGAGGAAAATGAGAGGAAGAACAAGAAGGAGAACACCAAGAACTCCAATATCTAGATCCAAGGGGTTCCCCTCACATAGAGGAGAAAGTGATTGGTGGAAATGTGGATCTAGATCTCCTCTCTCTTTTCCCTCAAAAACTAGTAAGAATCCATGGAGGGAATGAGAGTTAGCAAGCTCAAAGAAGGTCAACAAAGGGGGAAGAACACGAGCTCAAAAGGTTAGGTTCAATGGGGAAGAAGACCCCCTTTTATAGGAGGGGGAAAATCCAACCGTTATGTGCTTAGCCCGCACATGAGCAGTACTACCGCTCCTGGTCCCGGTACAACCGGGACTCACAGTATACGTGCAGAACCCTACCAGGTGGTACAACCGGGCGACCAGGCGGTAGCACCGGTTGAGAAGAACAACCGGACCAACCGCCCAGCCACCGCTCAACCATCGCATAGGAACAGAAGGGAGTCACCCCTGAGTGCGGTAGTCGAGCGATACCGGGCCGGTGCAACCGCATGGCCTTGAGCGCTCGGGCGGCTAAGTCCTAAGCGGTCGAACCGCTCCGGACACCGGTGGTACCGGTACGACCGGACCAACCGGGCCACCTCCGCCCGAGTACCGCATCAAAACAGAGGCCTGACCGGTACTTGGGCGGTGCCTGGCCGGAACAACCGCCCAAGTCTTTGCTGAGCAAGTTGGCGGTACCACCGCCCGGAAGCAGCGGTACAACGGCTGAGAGCTCCAAGCGGTACTACCGCTGGGGCACGCGGTACTACCGCTGGGACCAGACAAAAACCACTCTCAAGAAAACCAGAACTGCCATAACTTCTGCAAATGAGCTCCGAATTGAGCAAACTCAAGCTTGTTGGAAACAAGACGACGAGTAGCATCAAAATTGCGACTGGATATAGTAAGAAGAGGCAGGGTAGGTATGCCAACAAATAGAGGAGTGAAACCTCCAACCGAGAAGAACCGGCAAAACCTCCAACATCGAAAACATCATAAAAGATGCATGTGAACTCCGTTTTCGATGAACTCGATCTTGTCATCAAGATGACCATAAGCTCTAAGACTCACAAAGAGAACTAAACAAGAACCAAGAAAGATGATGCAAGGATGCAATGGTTTGAGCTCTCTACGAACGATACGATCAAGCTACTCATCGAGAGCCCCCCTTGATAGTACGGCAATTGATCCTATAACCCGGTCTCCCAACTACCATCATGAGACCGGTAAAATAGAAAACCTATCAAGGGCAAACCTTTGCCTTGCACATGATCCACTTGAGCTAGATGATGACAATCTTGACTCCCTCAAGTTGGACCACCTTTCTTGATTGTGTTGACTCGATGAAGACTAGTTGATTGCTCCCCCATACTCCACTATGGGTGAGCCACTCTTCCGCACATCTTCACAAGTCCATTATCACCACAAAGGATGGCAAGCTTCAAGCATTTGATCTCTTCGTGATGCTCCACTTGAACTTGCACACCGCAACCTAACCCCACAAAGAACTCTCACGAAGACCATGGGTTAGTACACAAAGTGTAATTGACAATTCTTACCATACCATGGGATCACTTGATCCCTCTCGGTACATCTTCTGCGCTTTGTGAGTTGATCAACTTGATTCACTCTTGACTTAGTCTTGATCATCCTTGAACCTTTCTAATTCTCTTCATTTGAATGATGTCTTGAAGGTAGACATGAATGATCACACAATCTTCTTCTTCGAGACATGCTTGCAATAAGCTCAACTCTCACATGACCAATCTTTGGATAATTCCTTGAATAACACCTTGGTCAACACAAACTCTCCTTGAAACCAACACATGTACTCCAAGAAAAGCCTATGGACAAAACCTTCAAATATAACTCAAGGCAACCATTAGTCCATAGAGATTGTCATCAATTACCAAAACCAAGCATGGGGGCACGACATGTTCTTTTAGAAAGCTTGCTCCTGAACTTAGGGAGTATGAGATGAGCTTTCGCGATTTACCTTTTCATTATCATGGCAATACCTAGATCTATCCTTGCTTTTATGCCTAGCTAGGGGCGTTAAACGATAGCACTTGTTGGGAGGCAACCCAATTTTATTTTTATTCCTTGCTTTTTGTTCCTGTTTAGTAATAAATAATTTATCTAGCCTCTGTTCTGGTTGTGTTTTTTTGTGTTTAATTAGTGTTTGTGCCAAATAGAACCGTTGGGAAGACTTGGGGAAAGTCTTTTTGATCTTGCTGTTAAAAAACAGAAACTTTAGCGCTCACGAGAATTGCTTCCATTTTTTTATTGGAGAGTGATATTTAGTTAATTCTTTTTGCAGATGATTAATAGATAAATTCCTCACGTCCAGCAATTTAGTTTAGAATTTTTGGGGTTCCAGAAGTTTGCGTTAGTTACAGATTACTACAGAGTGTTCTGTTTTTGACATATTCTTTTTTCGTGTGTTGTTTGCTTATTTTGATGAATCTATGGCTAGTAATGGAGTTTATAAACCATAGAAAAGTTGTAATACAGTAGGTTTAACACCAATATAAATAAATAATGAGTTCATTATAGTACCTTGAAGTGGTGTTTTGTTTTCTTTCGCTAACGGAGCTCACGAGATTTTCTGTTAAGTTTTGTGTTGTGAAGTTTTCAAGTTTTGGGTAAAGATTTGATGGATTATGGAACAAGGAGTGGCAAGAGCCTAATTTTGGGGATGCCCAAGGCACCCAAAGGTAAATCCAAGTACACCAAAAAGCCTAAGCTTGGGGATGCCCCGGAAGGCATCCCCTCTTATGTCTTTGTTCATCGGTAACTTTACTTGGAGCTATATTTTTATTCACCACATGATATGTGTTTTGCTTGGAGCGTCTTGTATGATTTGAGTCTTTGATTTTTAGTTTACCACAATCATCCTTGCTGTAAACACCTTTTGAGAGAGACACACATGAATCGGAATTTATTAGAATACTCTATGTGCTTCACTTATATCTTTTGAGCTATACAGTTTTTGCTCTAGTGCTTCACTTATATCTTTTAGAGCATGGTGGTGGTTTTATTTTATAGAAATAATTGATCTCTCATGCTTCAATTACATTATTTTGAGAGTCCTTTAGAACAGCGTGGTAATTTTCTTTTAGGAATAATAAAAACTTTCATATAAGTGCATTGAATACAATGAGAAATTTGATACTTGATAATTGTTTTGAGATATGGAGATGGTGATATTAGAGTCATGCTAGTTGAGTAGTTGTGAATTTGAGAAAAACTTGTGTTGAAGTTTGTGATTCCCGTAGCATGCACGTATGGTGAACCGTTATTTGATGAAGTCGGAGCATGATTTATTTATTGATTGCCTTCCTAATGAGTGGCGGTCGGGGACGAGCGATGATCTTTTCCTACCAATCTATCCCCCTAGGAGCATGCGTGTAGTACTTTGTTTCGATAACTAATAGATTTTTGCAATAAGTATGTGAGTTCTTTATGACTAATGTTGAGTCCATGGATTATACGCACCCTCACCCTTCCACATTTGCTAGCCTCTCTATTACCGCGCACTTTTCACCGGTATCATACACCCACCATATACCATCCTCAAAACAGCCACCATACCTTCCTATTATGGCATTTCCATAGCCATTCTGAGATATATTTCCATGCAACTTTCCACCGTTCGGTTTGTTATGACACGCTTCATCATTTCATATTGCCATGCATGATCATGTAGTTGACATCATATTTGTGGCAAAGCCACCGTTCATAATTTTTTCATACATGTCACTCTTGATTCATTGCATATCCCGGTACACCCCCGGAGGCATTCACATAGAGTCATATTTTGTTCTAAGTATTTTGTTGTAATTCTTGAGTTGTAAGTAAAAAGAAGTGTGATGATCATCATTATTAGAGCATTGTCCCAGTGAGGAAAGGATGATGGAGACTATGATTCCCCCACAAGTCGGGATGAGACTTCGGACGAAAAAAGGAGAGAAAAGAGGCCAAAAAAGAAATAAGGCCCAAATAAAAAAAATGAGAGAAAAAGAAAGAAGGGACAATGTTACTATCCTTTTTCCACACTTGTGCTTCAAAGTAGCACCATGATCTTCATGATAGAGAGTCTCCTATGTTGTCACTTTCATAAACCAGTGGGAATTTTACATTATAGAACTAAGCTTTTATATTCCAATGATGGGCTTCCTCAAATTGCCCTAGGTATTCATGAGCAAGCAAGTTGGATGCACACCCACTTAGTTTCTTTTGTTGAGCTTTCATACACTTATAGCTCTAGTGCATCCGTTGCATGGAAATCCCTACTCACTACCATTGATATCTATTGATGGGCATCTACATAGCCCGTTGATACGCCTAGTTGATGTGAGACTATCTTCTCCTTTTTGTCTTCTCCACAACCACCATTCTATTCCACCTATAGTGCTATGTACATGGCTCACGCTCATGTATTGCGTGTAAGTTGAAAAACTTTGAGAACATCAAAAGTATGAAACAATTGCTTGGATTGTCATCGGGGTTGTGCATGATTTAATATTTTGTGTGATGAAGATAAAGCATAGCCAGACTATATGATTTTGTAGGGATAACTTTCTTTAGCTCTCTTATTTTGAGAAGACATGATTGCTCAGATAGTATGCTTGAAGTATTATTATTTTTATGTCAATATTAAACTTTTATCTTGAATCTTTCGGATCTAAACATTCATGCCACAATAAAGAAAATTACATTGAAAAATATGTTAGGAAGTATTCCACATCAAAAATTCTGTTCTTATCATTTACCTACTCGAGGACGAGCAGGAATTAAGCTTGGGGATGCTTGATACGTCTCCAGCGTATCTATAATTTTTGATTGTTCCATTCTATTATATATTCTGTTTTGGATGTTTAATGGGCTTATTTATACACTTTTATATTATTTTTGGAACTAACCTATTAACCGGAGGCCCAGCCCAAATTGTTGTTTTTTGCCTATTTTAGTGTTTTGCAGAAAAAGAATATCAAACGGAGTCCATACGGAATGAAACCTTCAGGAGCGTGATTTTTGGAACAAACGTGATCCAAAAGACTTGGAGTGGACATCAAGCTATCAACGAGGAGGCCACGAGGTAGGGGGCGCGCCTACCCCCTGGGCGCGCCCTCCAACCTCGTGGGCCCCTCATGGATCCACCGACCTAGTTCTTCCTCCTATATATACCTACGTACCGTGAAAACATCAGAGGGCACCATGAAAACCTAATTCCACCGCCGCAACCTTCTGTACCCATGAGATCCCATCTTGGAGCCTTTTCCGGCGCTCCACTGGAGGGGACATTGATCACATATGGCTTCTAGATCAACACCATAGCCCCTCCGATGATGTGTGAGTAGTTTACCTCCGACCTTCGGGTCCATAGTTATTAGCTAGATGGCTTCTTCTCTCTCTTTGGATCTCAATACAAAGTTCTCCTCGATTCTCTTGGAGATCTATTCCATGTAATCTTCTTCTTGCGGTGTGTTTGTTGAGATCCGATGAATTGTGGCTTTATGATCAAGATTATCTATGAACAATATTTGAATCTTCACTGAATTATTTTATGTATGATTGGTTATATTTGCAAGTCTCTTCCAATTATCAGTTTGGTTTGGCCTACTAGATTGATCTTTCTTGCAATGGGAGAAGTGCTTAGCTTTGGGTTCAATCTTGCGGTGCTCGATCCCAGTGACAGTAGGGGAAACGACACGTATTGTATTGTTGCCATCGAGGATAAAAAGATGGGGTTTATATCATATTACATGAGTTTATCCCTCTACATCATGTCATCTTGCTTAAAGCATTACTCCGTTCTTATGAACTTAATACTCTAGATGCACGCTGGATAGCGTGGAGTAATAGTAGTAGATGCAGGCAGGAGTCAGTCTACTTGTCACGGACGTGATGCCTATATACATGATCATACCTACATATTCTCATAATTATTCGCTTTTCTATCAATTGCTCGACAGTAATTTGTTCACCCACCGTAATACTTATGCTATCTTGAGAGAAGCCACTAGTGAAACCTATGGCCCCCGGGTCTATTTTCCATCATACAATTTTTCAATCTATTTTAATTTGAAATCTTTACTTTCAATCTATATCATAAAAATACCAAAAATATTTATCTTATTATTATTATTATTATTATTATTATTATTATTATCTCTATCAGATCTCACTCTTGCAAGTGGTCGTGAAGGGATTGACAACCCCTTTATCGTGTTGGTTGCGAGGTTCTTATTTGTTTGTGAAGGTACGAGGTGACTCGCGCGTGGTCTCCTATTGGATTGATACCTTGGTTCTCAGAAACTGAGGGAAATACTTACGCTGCTTTGCTGCATCACCCTTTCCTCTTCAAGGGAAAACCAACGCATGCTCAAGAGGTAGCTTGGTTTCTCTTTGATTCTGTGCATTAACAGAAACTTTTACGTCTAGTTGTAGAATTGTTAAAAATTGTTGGAGAGTGATAAAATTCTGAATTTTTTTACATATGATTGATACCTTAATTTCCCACGTTGTCCTAAGTTCTCTGAATGTTTGGAGTTACAGAAGTATGGTCAATGTGCAGATTACTACAAACTATTCTGTTTTTGACAGATTCTATTTTTTATGCATTGTTTCCCTTGTTTTGATGAAATTATGGATTGTATAGGGGGTATAAGCCATGGAGTAGTTAGAATACAATAGCTATAATGCAAAAACAAAATATGAATGGGTTTGCAATAGTACTTAAAGTAGTGATTTGCTTTATTATACTAACAGATCTCACGAGGTTTTGTTGAGTTTTGTGTGATTGAAGTTTTCAAGTTTTGGGTGAGATCATGATGGATGAAGGAATAAGGAGTGGCAAGAGCCTAAGCTTGGGGATACCTGTGGCACCCCAAGGTAATATTCAAGGACTTCCAAGCAACTAAGCTTGGGGATGCACTGGAAGGCATCCCCTCTTTCTTTTAGCGACCATCGGTAATTTTACTTGGAGCTATATTTTGATTCGTCACATATCATGAGTTTTGCTTGGAGCGTCTTGTATTATATGAGTCTTTTCTTTGTTTGATTTTTATTTTGTTATAATCATCCTTGCTGACCGCACCTATTTGAGAGAGCCTCGCGCATATCGTGATTTGCTAAAAATACTCTTTATGCTTCACTTAAATCTTTTGAGCTAGGCAGTTGCTCTAGTACTTCACTCGTATCTTTTTGAGCACGTCAGTTATATTTTGAAGAAATACACTCTCATGCTTCAAATATATTATTTTGAGGACTGAATTTTTTTGAATAAATAATTGCACTGCCATGCTTCACTTATATCTCTTTGAGAGTTGATAATAGCAATGCTAATTTACGTAAGATATGGATTTAGTCCCAAAGTGATGGATATCCAAGGGGGATAAAATAATTTTTTTCATATAGATCATTTGATATGATAAACTTGATTGCATGCAATAGTTTTGAGATATGAAGATAGTAATATGTGAGTCATGTTGGTGAGTAATTATGCTTTAGTAAGAATATTGGTGTTAAGGTTTGTGATTCCCTATGCATGCACATAAAGTCAATAGTTACACAACAAAGTTATATCCTACTTATGGTGCATTATTCAGTGTTAGTTAGTTTCAATGCATGCTTATGACTGTTTTCACTTTTTGGTTGGTCGCTTCTCAATCTATTTACTAGCCTTCATTTGTACTAAGCGGGAATGTGATGTTTGCTTGAGCTACGTCGGTATTTCCCCAAAGAGGAAGGGATGATGCAGCACAACAACGGTAGTTATTTCCCTCAGTGATGAGATCAAGGTTATCGAACCAGTAGGAGAACCACGCAACACCACGTAAACAACTCCTGCACACAAAGAACAAATACTGCCAACCCGACGTAAGAGAGGGGCTGTCAATCCCTCATGGGTAAAAAGATAGATAAAATTGTAGTAGATTGGATAAATAGATCACGTAGGAACGCGAGATAAAATAAATAAGAATAAATTGCAGCAAGGTATTTTTGTATTTTTGGTTTAATAGACCTGAAAATAAAAGAAATAAAAATATATTGCAAAGGCAAATATAATAAGGAAGAGAACCGGGAGCCGTAGATTTCACTAGTGGCTTCTCTCGAGAAAAATAGCAAACAATGGGTAAAAGAATTACTGTTGGGCAATTGATAGAACTTCAAATAATCATGACGATATCCAGGCAATGATCATTATATAGGCATCACCTCCAAGATTAGTAGACCGACTCCTGCCTGCATCTACTACTATTACTCCACACATCGACCGCTATCCAGCATGCATCTAGTGTATTAACTTCATGGAGAAACAGAGTAATGCAATAAGAACGATGACCTGATGTAGACAAGATCTATTTATATAGAGATAGACCCCATCTTGTTATCCTTAATAGCAATGATACATGTGTGTCCGTTCCCCTTTTGTCACTGGGATCAAGCACCGTAAGATCGAACCCATCACAAAGCACCTCTTCGCATTGCTAGATAAATAGATCAAGTTCGCCAAACAAAACCCAAATATCGGAGAAGAAATACGAGGCTATTGTCAGGACCCCGATTCCAAGTCACACCGGTCTAGCCTTTAACACCTCATATCACTTTGCGGCCTCACGCACGGTATCCCCACGGGTGTCGCCTTACCATGGCCCGGGACCGCTTGCGCCTTTTGGCTCACGTATATGATAGTGTCGCTAGCATCCATATGACAGAGAACCCGGGCCGACATGACTAGCCGTGAACCCAAAGTGGCACTAACTTACGGGGACAGACATACATGAATCAACATCGAGCATGTCGGTCAGCAGCATGTGAATCCGAGCTATAGCAACTGGGCTAACAGGACTCCGAGAACCCGGGCTGTAGCAGGCTAGCAGGACTCCAGATGTCACCGCATGACATTTCCCTGAAGGGACAGACACAGGAATGAAGTGAATCACATGCCGGCCAGTCTAAGTGTTCCGGAGCAGTAGTGCAGGGCTAGCAGGACTCCGGTGAACCGGGCTGTAGCGGACTACTATGGCTCATGGAAGCACAAGACTACATTTCCCCATAAGAGAGGCACCAAGGATGAACAAGTAGGTTGTCGGATCCCACACATACCAAGCATTTCAATCATACACACAATATGCTCGATATGTGTAAATACAACATGGCATCACAACATAACTCTATGACTCAAGTATTTATTCATTAGGCTCCGAAGAGCCAGATATTACAAACATGGGTCTCATGACCCAACATTCATAGCATACAAGCAACAAGCACATGCGGAAGCTTAACTTGTCTGAGTACAGACAACTACAAATGAAGAAGGCTGAGAAGCCTAACTATCTACAAGACCCTCCCAAGGGTACAAGATCGTAACTGAGGTAACACGCTAAACGTCGAAGTCCACGCGGAACTACTAGTGAGACTGACATCTCTCAGCAAAAACATAAAATAGGCAAACGTGAGTACAAATGTACCCAGCAAGACTTACATCAGAACTATCTACATATGCATCAGTATCAAAAGGGGTGGTGGAGTTTGACTGCAGCAAGCCAGCTTTGACTCAGTGGCTAACCTGAACTACGACTGCAAGTAACTCTTTTGAGGTGGCGCACACGAGTCCACATATTCACCATATCAATACACCACTATGGATCCACTCCCTTCTTCCTACGAGAACGCCATCCATAGCACTCACTCTTATCTTGCGCATTTTAGAGTATCCACTTTCACTTGTCTATGAACTATACAGGCAACCCAAAAGTCCTTTACCGCGGACATGGCTATTCAATAGATGATGTTAACCCTGCAGGGGTGTACTTCTTCACACACGCTCTCGCCACTTACCACCATGTACACGTCATGTATCTCGGCAACCTTCAAGCGGAAGCCTGGCGAGGGAGTCGGCCACGACCTGACTAACCACACAAGTCTCTAGTCCAGGTTTATCGCCTATTTGGGTTCCATCCGCAAGGAGATCCATCTGGGGTGTCGCTCACGGCCCCAAACGATGTGAGCAGGGTTCCCAAGCCCACAATCCGGGTGCCACTTGGTACACCGTGCCACGGTGCCTAGTCTATCCCAAGCCCACCTGTACCGGGTGCCACTTGGTAGACTACTAACACTACCTACAAACACCAGAAACTAGTTGCAACTCCTGGACAGAGATCAGGTTGATTAATAAGTCGAGAGGGGCACTTAAGCATTCCAATGCATGGTAGTAACTGTTCATGGATCAAAAACACATAACTCAGTTCCTGAGGACGGCTGCAATGATACAACCAACCATGTACTCCTACATGGCCTCTCACCACTACCTTTACCAAATAGTGTTCACACACTTAGCTCTCAACACTAGGACATGTTCACACACCTCTAATTCATCCCCGATGAATCAGACCTGACTCAACTCTAAGCAGTAGCAGACATGACAAACAAGCATGAATGAGTAGGCACATCAGGGCTCAAACAACTCCCACTCATGCTAGTGGGTTTCATCTATTTACTGTGGCAATGACAGGTCATGCAGAGGAAAAGGGGTTCAACTACCGCATCATGTAACCGTTGAATCGTTGTTGTCCTAATGCAGTAAAAGAGAGCAGGAGCAAGAGAGTGGGATTGTATCGAAATGAACAAGGGGGTTTTGCTTGCCTGGCACTTCTGAAGATAGTATATCTCTTCATCGGTGTCATCGATCACGTCATCGGAAACATCGTCTACTAAGAGGGAACAACCACCGACAAACACAAAAGGAATCACAATCAATGCAATGCACATTCATATGAATGATATGTCATATTAAAGTACTGAATTGACCTAGTGCAATAGTTAGTCATATTCATTGAAGTGGAATTCAAACCTATAGCAAATTCCAACTCCAAAACTAATTACCATTTATTCCATAATCATGAATTGTCCTATTCACTTAGGTTAACTTGTTCAAACATGCACGAAAATGCCATAAACAGATTCTTTGGATTTTTCTGGTAATTTTTCATATATAAATTATTTCATTTGGAGTTAAGTTTTAATTTCTATGAATTTTAGAAGTTTAGGGAAATTTCTGAATTTAATAAATCATTTCTGATTTATTTAAAATCCAGAAAACAGTTACTGCGTCAGCATGGCGTATCAGTGACGTCATCAGGTCAACGGGCGGCCCAGGTCAAACCTGACCCATGGGGTCCGCGTGGCATTGACTCAGTTGACTAGCAGGGTTATAATTAACCTAAACTAGAGCTGTTAGCAGGGCGGAGCCCACTTGTCATTGACTAAGAGGTTAACTAAGCAGTGATTAGGCCCTAATCTAACCACTGCCACGTCAGCACCACCAGATCAAGTTGCCGGCGACCTTACAGGACGGCGGTTGCTTGTCAGAATCTCTATTCCGGCGACCATTCGCGCGGCGGAGGGCATCTACGCGTTGTGGGTGCTCGGCCGCATCCATCTACGCAAGCAGGAGGGGCTGAGGTGGTCGGAAACAGCAACAGCGGCGAGCGAGGCGGCAGCCGGAGCTCAGAGGTGTACGGGCGCGGGGCTACGGAGCACGGCGTGAGGAGCCGGTGCGTGCGTTCGGATCCTGGAAGCACGGTGAGCATGAGGGTGCTACTGGGGCGAGCGGAGGAGCTCAGGAGCACGAGGCTCGCTGGCCATGGCGATGGCCAGAGCTCGGTTTCACGGGGAGGGGGCTAACGGACGAGAACGGAGGGGGTGAGCAAGGGGGGAGGAGAAGGAGCTCATAGCGGGTTCGAGGGGGTGGTCAGCAGGCTCGGGGACGCTCCGGAGGCGGCGAATCGTGCAACGACGGCCGTCAGTGCAGAGGTCAAAACGGCGTCAATGGCAATGTCTCAGGGCCTCCGGTGAAGCGTGGTTCGACGAAGAGGCGTAGAGGAGTATAGAGGAGGTCGTGGTCATGAAGAGGGAGGGAGGGCCAGAGCGACGAGGAGGCAGGCAGGGAGGCAGGAGGTGGCCGGCGCGTGGCCAGCGCGCGGCGAGCACGCGCCCCTGCCTTCTGGCGCGAGGTAGGGGGTGACTGGCGATGGCCAGTCGGCTGGGCCGGTACACTGCCAGGCCAGCAGTGGCCCAGGTAAACTTCTGCCTTTTATTATTCTTCTTTCTGTTTTTTTACTTTGCCACTGTTTTCAAATTTAAACGAATTCAAAACAGTGCCAAATATCCTCTGAATAATTTATGTTGCCAGATGGACTTTTCCAATAGCACATGAAACATTTCAAAGTTATTTGAAAATATATCCCATATATTATGAATATAATTCCAAATTTAAATACAATAATGATTTAAATTCAGTGCCAAAATAATTCCTTAAAAATGTTCAATATTTTTGGTTTGGATCCAAACCCTTGCCAAAATTATCAAACATTAATGAAGGCCATTTTGGTTTCACTGAATGCAAGTTTAAGGGTTCTTGCCCCTTTTTTAAAAGGATTTTTCTGAGGCTTGAGAATTCCCTCAATTCAGTTTCACTGGAATTTAGACATGATGCAGGGATGCTGATGAACCTAATTACCTTCAAATCTAGGGCTGTGACAACTCACCCCCACTAAACAAGAATCTCGTCCTGAGATTCAAGACGTGAGGTAAGAAGACAGAGGGGACACAAAGCTAACACAATCTTCATGATCCATTGCATTCTTGAAGGTGTTGATTCATTGCATCAAATTGATCTTGACGTCTTTGCTTTTGAGATCTTCATCCAACACGTTGATGACAGAAAGAAACTCTATCGGAAAGGATCACTGAAGCTCTTCATACCAGGCTAATGGCAATTCACAAACGATCCTTTGGAGGAATTCAAAGAAATGGCATACTCAGTTTTGGAATGGAACTATGGTTATAGAACAATCGGCAAATGGAAGGCACAATTCGAGTGATACCGAAGATATAACCTAGTGTCTGAGCGTGCTCTCAAGAACTTGAGCATTTCCATATTCATCAATGTTTTACCAACATCCGTGCCGCGGATCCTGGCAACACATCATACTATCGTGATGAATAGTGATGGACGATGCAGATGCAAAGGAAGACAACACTTTCTCAGATTTGTCCTTAGCAATGCCAAGGAACAAAACCTGGATGATCGACCAAGAGACATTTAGCACTCTGCTTCTAATGTTCTCCTTGATGTTCTAGCTACCACGATCATGCTTAAAAGCATCAACATGGCCATCAAGTAAAGGTCGGTCTTCGTGAGCACAAGATCCATAAGGAACAACTTCTATAATAAGTCATGCGAAATCCTCATGGGAAGTGACCAAATGGCTTAATCCAGATACTACAATAATAGTGCTTCCAGCTAGGTGCGTCCACCTGACTGGGACCCATATCATAGCTCTTGGAAGAAGTTCCAACCATCATATCTGCCTAAGATTCATATCTGGTTGGTAATGGAATAATTCAGACAACGTGTCTGGAAAAGAAAGTTTGCAACACAACCCGATGAGATGATGTTGCGAGATTCTCAGGAAATGAACTATGGTAGTAAGCTCCAAAACATGAGCTGGTTCTGCTGAACACATGTGAACACGTTGTCCAAGACAAGCATGACCACATGGAAGTCTTACAATAAAACACTACCGAGTTCTGGTCGGGAACCATCATCGAGGATATTGGAATCTTGTGCATGAACTAGTATTCGCACATCAACTCCTTTCCCGCGAGCAAATTAGGCAGTGGCTTGGTGTGCTAGGAATACATATAGAATAGATGTTGCAAGTCTCCAAACCACATAATACTTCGCACGTATGCATGACTAACTTGGGATCATTCCATAGGAGGCAAAAAAACAAGCTTTCTCGAATTCACGGCGACAACTTTCATCAAATGCACGTGAATTAGAGGAAGTCACTCCTTTCATCCAAACGTATACCTCATGAGCGGAACATGAAGGCAATGCTTACAAAGTTTCCAATACTAGTGTAATGTTCAACATGAATCATGGGGGAGACAAAATGTTGCTGATGGGCTCAACAGCAACTCATCGAAATTTCCATATCACTGGACTTCCACCATTATGTGAACACGGTGATAGCATTGGTCAGACCAAAAGATGTAATGATGTATGCTCGAGGGATCAACCACGAGTAAGACAACATTATGAACATCGTTGGTTCTGATTTGACTTGACGATAGCCCATACTCAAGTCAAAGTTTTGACAAGGCAATAGATCCAACAACTGATCACGAGGACCAATCGATGGAGATATCATCTTTCTTCAACACACACACAAAAAGATATCCCTTAACTTGAACTAAGTCAGAGAAGCTTTTATCTTCCAACTCTCCAAGTTGTTGTCTAGCTCAACCAACTAGCCCATGGATATCCAACACAGATTCTTGGTGAAGGGGTGGTTTATAAGAAAACCAACTTGATCACGAGCTCAACATAATAGTCAGGGGACAACCTGGTGATACTTCCGAGAAGATAATCGGAAAATCACAAACCACCGAGATGTTATTAAGCTCGAGAACAATCTTTCTCTTCAAGGCAAGACGATGTGATCAAGAGAGTGATGGATTGACACAATCCTTATCTTATTGAACGAAGGAGTGCACCAGGGAAAATGGACTAGGTCGCACGATAAATCTTGGAATGATAATTCAATACCAACACGCTAAGAATGAACTATTGTCCATTAACTACCAAGCAACATGGTTGCTAGGAGTATTGATTTCACACATCACAATTCAATTGTCGGCATTCTGGTTGCGACAACACGACACCGAGGAATGAATAATGATGGCGAGAAGTATCACTACGTCAAGAATTCGTAAGAGAAGGTGCAATTCTCATGACATTCCTGACATAAAGTGGGTAATACTTCAGGGTAGAACAGACCAAAAGCTTGATTGCATTTGATCTGCGGAATACAACTGCTTTGACCCAGTCCAAGAAATGGATGAGGTACTGGAGTTTGTTTCTCCTAGTCATTCTGAAATAGAATGGCTTAACGGACCACAAGAATAATAAGCATCGATAACACGGATGCACAATTACTCCTGACTATCATTGATAGATGATTGGTCGAATACAAATGAAGAGGGACAACTCAAGGGGACATATATCTTTCCGAGTTGTGGATGCATAGATTAATATGTCAAACCAAGTTCAACAGGTTTCTTCTAGATAACCCATGCAGAAAGGTAGAACTGATAGAATCACAATTATGAATGCAGAACTCCTCAAGAGTACTCTGATTGTGAGCTTTTGGTTCAAAGAACTTCTGCCTTAATGGTTCATGGTACTAGGAAGAAGGAAATACCACGGACCTCGAGGACTATCGCAAAGGTTACTAATATCCTAAAGGAACTAACAAACACTATCAACATGAAGTAAGTAGGGTGAATCTCGGGTTCAAGAACCCAGGAGTAGAATACCTACTAACTAATAACATCACGGGATGCTTCTCGGGAGAGGAATGGCCAGAATCATCACACTGGAACACAAAACATGGCTAGATTACTAGGTGATCCTCTAAGACACCTATGGTCATAGTAATAGCTCCAACATATATGTCAAGGCAATGGAGTACCTCAACAGACCGATTAGTGTGGTTGAACTGGCCCAAAGACATTCAGGAACGGAAAGAAGGGATTTGCAAATGCATCAGACTATTAGAAACCTGGGATGAATCGGACAACATAACGGTTGTAAATGCTCAAAAATATTTGACATCCTGCAAAATAGTGGCATAACCACTCAAAGGCACAATATCAAGATTCCAAGTCCAACTAACAACACACTGGAGTGTAGAAACTGAACTGGGGCTTAAATCCAAACAATCCTAGGCAACTACGGTTTAGTAACACTTCATCCTGAGAGATAGAGAAGCCTAGTTCTAACCCCGTAGAAAAGATAAGATGACTCAGATCAGAAGGTGCATGAGGGTAAGGAGTAAAAAGAGCCTTAACGTTCCCATTCCACAATCAATTCCCTCAGGTCTCTAGGCACTATGGACACGTTATTCGAATAGATGATGTTAACCCTGCAGGGGTGTACTTCTTCACACATGCTCTCGCCACTTACCACCATGTACACGTCGTGTACCTCGGCAACCTTCAAGCGGAAGCCTGGCGAGGGAGTCGGCCACGACCTGACTAACCACACAAGTCTCTAGTCCAGGTTCATCGCCTATTCGTGTTCTATCCGCAAGGAGATCCGGCCGGGGTGTCGCCCTCGGCCCCAAACGATGTGAGCAGGGTTCCCAAGCCCACCATCCAGGGTGCCACTTGGTACACCGTGCCACGGTGCCTAGTCTGTCCCAAGCCCACCTGTACCAGGTGCCACTTGGTAGACTACTAACACTACCTACAAACACCAGAAACTAGTTGCAACTCCTGGACAGAGATCAGGTTGATTAATAAGTCGAGAGGGGCACTTAAGCATTCCAATGCGTGGTAGTAACTGTTCATGGATCACAAACACAAAACTCAGTTCCTGAGGACGGCTGCAATGAGACAGCCCACCATGTACTCCTACATGGCCTCTCACCACTACCTTTACCAAATCGTGTTCACACACTTAGCTCTCAACAGTAGGACATGTTCACACACCTTAATTCATCCCCGATGAATCAGACCTGACTCAACTCTAAGAAGTAGCAGGCATGACAAACAAGCATGAATGAGTAGGCACATCAGGGCTCAAACAACTCCTACTCATGCTAGTGGGTTTCATCTATTTACTATGGCAATGACAGGTCATGCCAGAGGAAAAGGGGTCAACTACCGCCAAGGCATGTAAAACAGTTGAATCATTGTTGTCCTAATGGCAGTAAAAGAGAAGCAAGAGCAAGAGAGTGGATTTGTATTGAAATGAACCAAGGGGGTTGCTTGCCTGGCACTTCTCAAATAGTATATATCTTCATCGGTGTCATCGATCACATCGTCGGAAACCATCGTCTACTAAGAGGAACAACACGACAAAAAACACAAAAGGAACCACAATCAATGCAATGCACATTCGTATGAATGATATGTCATATTAAAGTACTGAATTGACCTAGTGCAACAGTTAGTCATATTCATTGAAGTGGAATTCAAACCTATAGCAAATTCCAACTCCAAAACTAATTACCATTTATTCCATAATCATGAATTGTCCTATTCACTGAGGTAACTTGTTCAAAACATGGCATGAAAATGCCATAAACAGATTCTTTGGATTTTTCTGATAATTTTTTCATATAAAAATATTTCATTTGGGTTACGATTAATTTCTATGAATTTTAGAAGTTTAGGGAAATTTCTGAATTTAATAAATCATTTATGATTTATTTAAAATCCAGAAAACAGTTACTGCATCAGCATGGCGTATCAGTGACATCAGCAGGTCAACGGGCGGCCCAGGTCAAACCTGACCCGTGGGGCCCCCGTGGCATTGACTCAGTTGACTAGCAGGGTTATAATTAACCTAAACTAGAGCTTTTAGCAGGGCGGGGCCCACTTGTCATTGACTAAGAGGTTAACTAAGCAGTGATTAGGCCCTAATCTATCCACTGCCACGTCAGCACCACCGGATCAAGTCGCCGGCGACCTTACAGGACGGCGGTGGCTTGTAGGAATCTCTATTCTGGCGACCATTCGCGCGGCGGAGGGCATCTACGCGTTGCGGGTGCTCGGCCACATCCATCTACGCAAGCGGGATGGGCTGAGGTGGTCGGAAATAGCAATGGCGGCGAGCGAGGCGGCGGCCGGAGTTCGGAGGTGTGCGGGCGCGGGGCTACGGAGCATGGCGTGAGGAGCCGGTGCGTGCGTTCGGATCCTGGAAGCACGGTGGGCAGGAGGGTGCTACTGGGGCGAGCGGAGGATCTCAGGAGCACGAGGCTCGCTGGCCATGGCGATGGCCAGAGCTCGGTTTCGCGGGGCTGCGGCTAACGGGCCGAGAACGGAGGGGGTGAGCAAGGGGGGAGGAGCAGGAGCTCACAGCGGGTTCGAGGGGGTGGTCAGCAGGCTCGGGGACGCTCCGGAGGCGGCGAATCGTGCGACGACGGCCGTCGGTGCAGAGGTCGAAACGCCGTCGATGGCGACGTCTCAGGGCCTCCAGTGAAGCGTGGCTCGACGGAGAGGCGTAGAGGAGTACAGAGGAGGTCGTGGTCATGAAGAGGAGGCGAGGGGGTGGCTATGGCCGTGGTGGTTCAGGGCGGCGCGTCCATGGCCGCATCGGCCATCGCGGCAGAGAGCGAGGGAGAGGAGGGGAAACGCGGGGAGGAGTGGGAGAGGTCCGGGGGGATGTGTGGCGCTCATAGCGCGGCGGGGCAGTAGTGGGAACCAGGAGGTGGCCCGGCGCGTGGCCAGCACGCGACGAGAACGCGCCCCCTGCCTTCTGGCGTGAGGTTAGGGGGTGACTGGCGCTGGCCAGTCGACTGGGCCGCACAAGTGCCAGGCCAGCAGTGGCCCAGGTTAAGCTTCTGCCTTTTATATTCTTCTTCTATTATTTACTTTGCCACTGTTTTCAAATTAAATGAATTTCAAAACAGTGCCAAATATCCTCTGAAATAATTATGTGCTAGATGGACTTTTCCCAACAGCACATGAAACATTTTCAAAGTTATTTGAAAATATATCCCATTATATTATTGAATATTAATTCCCCAAATTCCAAAATACAACAATGATTTAAATTCAGTGCCCCAAAATAATCCTTAAAAATGTTTAATATTTTTGGTTTGGGATCCAAACCCTTGCCAAAATTATCAAACATTAATGAGGCTATTTTGGTTTCCACTGAATGCCAAGTTTAAGGGTTCTTGCCCTTTTTTTAAGGATTTTTCTGAGCTTGAGAATTCCCTCAATTCAATTTCACTGGAATTTAGACATGATGCATGGATGCTGATGAACCTAATTACAATCATATCTAGGGCTGTGATAGCTATAATCAATCATGCATATAAGAGATCAAAGAAGACTCAAATAACTTTCATGTATAAAAAGATAGATCTGATCATAAACAAAAAGTTCATCGGATCCCAACAAACACACCGCAAAAAGAGTTACAGCATATGGATCTCCAAGATACCATTGTATTGAGAATCAAAGGAGAGAGAGGAAGACATCTAGCTACTAACTATGGACCCGTAGGTCTACAACGAACTACTCACGCATCATCGGAGAGGCACCAATGAACATGATGATCCCCTCCGTGATGGTGTTTAGATTGGATCTAGTGGTTCTAGAACTTGCGGCGGCTAGAATTGATTTTATTTGACTCCCCTAGGGTTTCTGGAATATTGGGGGTATTTAAAGAGCAAAGA
Organism: Triticum urartu; assembly: GCF_003073215.2. Lineage (NCBI taxonomy): Eukaryota > Viridiplantae > Streptophyta > Magnoliopsida > Poales > Poaceae > Triticum > Triticum urartu. The sequence goes on along the minus strand of NC_053023.1, from coordinate 426,443,332 downwards.
GGCCGTGCGGGAGGCCACCGAGGTGGGCACAACCCACCTGGGCGTGCCTGGCCTAGGCACGGCCTAGTAGGTTGTGCCCCCCTTGGGGCACCCCCAGGTGCTTCTCCGGCCCATTGGGTGTCTTCTGGTCCATAAAAATTCCACAAAACATTTCATTGTATTCGGACTCTGTTTGATATTGATTTCCTGTGATGTAGAAAACAAGCAGAAAACAACAACTGGCACTTGGCACTATGTCCATAGGTTAGTACCAAAAAATGATATAAAATGACTATAAAATGATTGTAAAACACCCAAGAATGATAATATAACAGCATGGAACAATCAAAAATTATTGATACGTTGGAGACGTATCAGCATCCCCAAGCTTAATTCCTGCTCGTCCTTGAGTAGGTAAATGATAAAAACAGAATTTTTGATGTGAAATGCTGCCTAACATGTCATCACATATTCTTTTCTTTGTAGCATGGACATTTGGACTTTTATATGGTTCAAAGCAATAGTCTAGTTTTGACATGAGAATTTCAATACTCAAGCATATCAACAAGCAACCATTTAGATACATTACAACTGAGCACTTTTCCAGCCCTCTCAGACTATTAGCTTCTCAATCATCGGATCTGCAGTTATATGCATTTTTGGCTGTCGAATGCACCTTCCACTGCTGGGAGCGGTAAACAGACTGGGCCGATGCTCCCGCAACAAAATCAGCGGTCTACTGTTGCTTCAGCCTGCTAGGTGAAGCAGCGGGTACGAGGCGAGCGCTTCTCCCCTAAAAACGAGGCGAGCGCTTCTCGAGTCCCCGGCCTGGAGATGCCCTTGGTCGTATGGGCAAGAGGGTCTCACGTGGCATGGTGGGTCTACCCCATGGTTCTGTGATATAAGGAGCAAACTGTCGCTCTCAATTGAAGTTCAGTAGCTGGAGATTCAGGAAGAAAATCAAATGTCGCCGCAGGAATTTAATGGACCGTGCACAATTTTGGGGGCGGTGGGTAATTGCATATCAGTTTCCATGCTGAACTGTGATGTTTCGCGTCCATATAGTCTCCAGGATTCGGCTGTTGCATCCCCACCCCTTTCGCGGCTTCAACTCCTCCCAGGTCATTCTCCAACGATTTTGAAGTTCATCTTTTGTTGATTTGTTTCTTCTACTCCCAACTGAATATGTGTGCTCTTAGTTGGCGGATTGGTGAGCTGTGGAGTGGTGACGACCATGGCAGGTGTGAAGCCACAATGGTAGCAGCGGCCGACGGTGGCGACTTGCCCAATGGAGCAGAGGAGAGGTGATGACGGATTAAGTGGGCCTTTGGCGGCGGCTCCTGCGTGAGGCGCTCCTCCACAGCCCATGTCGCCCCCTCCCTGCAGGTCCAATCTTCATTCCAACCTTGCAGATCCATCAATGCGGGAATTGGCATCCAACTCCCATTCCCGATTTCCTGTAACTGCTTCAATTCTATAACTGATAGGATGATGTGTCTTGTCCAGAATTGTAGCTATGGCTTAGATTCTAGAGCAAACGTTAGGTACAAGATTATCACAGCATGAACACTCATCTACCTATTTGTTTTCTGATCATCTGACAATTCATCCCATGTAACTTTCTGGTTACACCTTCCCGGACCTCTACTGCTTTCAAATTAGCTCAATACAGGGTTAAGTTATTTAGATCTGGTAGCACCAGTGGATTGCATGTATAAATTATATGGTGCATTATCATTTTGAGGAAGACGTACAATATTGACATGATGCTGCAAGGCGGCACATTCTATTTCCAATCAGCATGCTATTATGTGGTACTATTGTCCATTATGTTTTTTCTTTTGCTTAGATACCTCAACACTTACAACTTGATGATGTCCTCAGTTTGAATAATCAGACTAAAAGAGCTTGCTAATTTACATATAGGAAAATAAGTTAAATTGCATGGTGTACTTTTTTCTCTAGAGTTATGTTAATACAGCGAAAAAGAAGGGCATAACAAGCACCGCTCTGCAATTAAATTTCTAAATAGTTGCAGACACAATTTACACAGTGTACTACTAGTGAAAATGCTGAAACTCATGTATGTATATGGGTTCACTAGCGAAGGGGATAAGTGATGAAGCTATGTACCTAGGCTAGGGTCATGGATCTGTCCAAGATACCCTCCCCAAGGACATCTCTAAAGGTACCAGGAACATTCGAAGAAAAATCATCATCCACTCGACCAGGAAGGTATGTTCCACTCGACAATCCTGAAGACACTCGACCGTATAGATAATCACTCGACTACCAGAAGATCTAGAGCCTCTCCACTCTGCAACGGTCGGGAATTAAGTCATACCTTTAATGGTCATTATGTATCTTTATTGCAGGCGTTACCAGTAACGTCTCCATCTTTATGTACCTTAAACCCTCTGTGACGTGGGCTGGCTGGGGTCCTGCCGAACTCTATATAAGCCACCCCCTTCCACAGGCACAAGGGTTCGCACTTTCGGTAACACACACGCATATAATCCAGTCGACCGCCTCCGGGCTCCGAGACGTAGGGCTGTTACTTCCTCCGAGAAGGGCCTGAACTCATAAAACTCTTGTGTACAACTCTTCCATAGCTAAGATCTTGCCTCTACATTCCTACCCCCCCATTATACTGTCAGACTTAGAACCACGACAGTTGGCGCCCACCGTGGGGCAGGTGTCTTAGCGACTTGTTGGAGAAGTTGCGATTTTTCCGATCCTCATCAACATGGTTTCAGGCGGAGGTTTGGCCAAGGGCCACGAGATCCGTCTCGGTGTGATTGTATTCATCGCCGACGACTCTGCTTGGCTCCAGGAAGCGCCAATCGACGTCGAGGCGCTCCCCGTCCGCGGGGCAACGCACTTTCGCGCGTGCGTCCGTGGTGTCCTCCTTCGGCAGCCGTCGACTCAGTATCGGTCGGCTCCCGTGCCGACCTCCCTCCCGCAGCCCGCCGGGGCAAACGTTCCGGTCGTCAGGCTTCAGGCGGTGGGTGAGGCATGCAGTGGCTCGCCAATCGGCCACCCCCCAGGTCACGGCAATCGAGCCCGACGAAACTCTCTACGGCCTGTTTGACCTGTCGACTGGCTCTGTAGAGACTGCATCCGAGTGCAACAGTAGCGACCCCGCGGCGGAAGTTTTGATGGTCAATGGACCACGTAGTCCTCCTGGCTTCACCCATGAGGATGGAGAAGATGGTGGCGGCGATCTGTCGCGAGTCCATGAAGAGTACCGACCCGAACCCCTCTCTTCACAGAGGAGGGAGGAACTTCGCCGCCGGAACATGGATGCACTTCACACTCCTATCGTTGGAGAAACCCCTGAGGCTCAGGCCTTGGAGGAGGCGCGCCTAGCCAACTTGGTTGAGCGCACTCAACTAGGGAACCTCCAGCGCACTCGACAAGCGTGCTCGGCAGCGCATCCCCGAGACCAGTCGACGCCAACTTTTTCCGCCTCCGACTCAGGTATACCGAACCCCGATCCAGAATCTCGCAGCTGCGGCTCAAATAGCGGAGTCAATCCAACCTTCCCAGTCAGAAGCTAGTCGAGGTCTGGTGCAGATCCGGGCCTTGCTCCGTGCGGCGGGAGAGCAGAATACAGCAGTATCTCAGTCGCAGAATAGGATCCATAGCAGATCCGTGGTGGCGGACACTGTCCAGTCGGCTCACAGTCCGAGGTCGCCCCTGAGGCGTGAAGGACGTGGAGACCGGCGAGATCAGTACAGAAGCTGCGAGCAGTATGATCACCGACTCGATCATGACGATCGTCGTCGAGTGCCCACGCCTCCCCCAAAGAGTGGATCATACGTGCCTCGGCAACAGGATGACAGACGCCCTCACAGTGGTGGGCGAAGGATTCCAGTTGACCCTAGGGAACCGGGCTTTGATGTGAGATCTATTCTCGTTCAGGGTCTGGTCAACAGAAACAGAGCTCACAGAGAAGGTCCCGACAGAGATTTTCCAACCAGCAGCAGAGTGCATGTCTCAGGTCCGGAGTGCTTCAGTAGAGACATCAGGGCTGTCGTGATTCCTCCCAACTTCAGGTTGGCGACTGGAGTCAGTAAGTTCACTAGAGAGTCCAAGCTTGATACCTGGCTTGAAGATTACCGAGTGGCTGATCAGATCGGTGGTGGCAATGATGAAGTGGCCATGAAGCACCTTCCTTTGATGTTGGAGGGCTCAGCCAGAGCGTGGCTGAATCAGTTAGCGCCTGGTAGCATTTATACTTGGGGAGATCTTGCCCGAGCATTTGTCAGAACATTTGAACGTACTTGCAAACGGCCGGCAGGGCTGGCAGAGTTACAATGTTGTGTTCAAAAACCGAATGAAACTTTGAGAGATTATATCCAGAGATGGATCACATTGCACCAGACGGTGGAGAATGTGTCTGATCATCAGGCAATTTGTGCCTTTAAAGAAGGCGTCAAATATCGGGAGTTGAATCTGAAATTCGGTCGGACAGGAGATATGACTCTGACTCGGATGATGGAAATTGCCACCAAATACGCCAACGGTGAAGAAGAGGACCGACTCCGGAGTGGCAAGCACAAAACAGTCGCCCACGAAACTGGAGGAGGAAACTCCAGTCGGAAGCAGAAGCGCAAAGCCGAGCCAGCCGCTCCTGGTGAAGCCTTAGCCGTGACTCAAGGAAAGTTCAAGGGGAAGCCCAAAGGGTCGTGGAACCCCAAGAAAGTAAAAGATCAAGATGGAAATGATGTGATGGATTTACCATGCCACATTCACACCAAAAAAGATGAAGAGGGTAATTTCATATATCCAAAGCATACCACTCGACAGTGTCGACTCCTAATCCAACAATTCCGAGAGAAACAACCCAAGGAAAATGAGAAAAGGCAGAGAAGGTTGAGGACGAGGAAGAGGATGATGATGGTTATCCCCACGTGAATTCCACTCTGATGATTTTCGCTGACGTTGAGAGTAAGAGTCGACTGAAAGTCATCAACAGAGAAGTGAACATGGTCGCTCTGGTGACACCCAATTATTTGAAGTGGTCCCAGACTGCCATTACATTCGACCAGTATGATTGCCCAGCGCACATAGCCACCCCTGGGAGGCAAGCGTTGGTGGTCGACCCAGTAGTCGAAGGCACCCGATTGACTAAGGTTCTAATGGATGGTGGCAGTGGCCTGAATATACTATATGCAGAGACATTGAAAGGAATGGGCATTTCGATGTCCAGACTCAGTGAAAGCAATATGAGCTTCCCTGGAGTCATTCCCGGCAAGAAGGCTGCATCATTCGGTCAGATCACTCTCGATGTAGTGTTCGGTGACTCCAAGAATTACCGCAAAGAAAATTTGACATTTGAAGTTGTGGATTTCTAGAGTGCCTATCATGCTATTTTGGGCAGGCCAGCTTATGCACGTATTATGGCTCGACCATGTTACGTGTACCTCAAATTGAAGATGCCTGGTCCCAAAGGGGTGATCACCATCACTGGTAGTCGGAAGAAGGCGGAAGAGTGCTTCCAGAAGGGCTCAAAGATTGCTAATGCACAAATGGCCGTAGTGGAATTGCAGGAATATCAAAAAAATGCAGATCCGAGTGATTTGTTGTGAGCTAAGAAGCCTGCCACGGATTCAACATTCCAGTCGTCTGGCGAAACAAAGTCGATTCACATTCACCCGACGGATCCCAATGCTGCTCTGACTCACATTTCAACAACACTCGACTCCAAATAGGAAGAAGCGCTCATCCAGTTCCTCCGTGAGAACTGGGACATTTTTGCATGGAAACCTTCTGACATGCCAGGTGTTCCCAGGGGACTGGCTGAGCATCGTTTGCGAGTCGACCCAAAAGTGAAACCAGTCAAAGAACATCTTCGACGGTCTGCCATGCAGAAGAGGAAGGCAATCGGTGAAGAGGTGGCTCGGCTTCTGGCAGCTGAGTTTATCCGAGAGATTTACCACTCCGAGTGGTTAGCTAATGTTGTTATGGTCCCAAAGAAAGACGACTCACTTCACATGTGCATCGACTTCAAGTATATCAATCGGGCATGCCCGAAAGATCACTTTCCTCTCCCTCGCATCGACCAAATAGTCGACTCGACTGTGGGTGTGAGCATTTGTCCTTTTTGGACGCTTATTCCGGGTATCACCAGATCCGTCTGTATGGACCCGATGAGATAAAAACAGCTTTCATCACCCCATTTGGGTGCTTCTGTTATGTCACTATACCATTCGGTTTGAAGAACGCTGGAGCCACATTCATGCGGATGATTCAGAAGTGCTTGCTCACTCAGATCAGTCGGAATGTGGAAGCATACATGGATGACATTGTGGTCAAGTCATGTAAAGGTTCCGACCTACTGGCTGACCTTGCTGAAACCTTTGCCAACCTCAGAAGGTATGATATCAAGCTTAATCCATCAAAGTGCACGTTTGGAGTTCCAGGCAGAAAATTACTCGGTTTTCTCGTTTCCGAACGAGGGATCGACGCCGACCCAGAGAAAGTGGGTGCCATACTCCGGATGAAACGTCCTGTGCGTGTGCACGATGTCTAGAAGCTTACTAGTTGTTTGGCCGCCCTAAGTCGATTCATTTCTCGCCTCGGTGAAAAGGCACTGCCTCTTTACCAACTGATGAAGAAATCAGATAAGTTCGAGTGGACTCCTGAAGCTGATGCAGCATTTGCGGAGCTTAAAGCCCTGCTTTCCACCCAGCCGGTGCTTGCTGCTCCAATCAGCAAAGAGCCTTTACTACTTTACATCGCAGCCACTGGACAAGTCGTCAGTACAGTACTTACGGTCGAGCGGGAAGAAGAAGGAAAAGCCTACAAAGTTCAGCGCCCAGTATACTATATCTCTGAAGTTTTGACTCCATCAAAGCAAAGATATCCACATTATCAGAAGCTTGTTTATGGGATCTATATGACCACGAAGAAGGTTGCACATTACTTCTATGATCACTCCATTACAGTCGTCAGCGACGCCCAATTATCAGAGATTTTGAACAATAGAGATGCAACTAGTCGAGTGGCAAAGTGGGCGATTGAACTCCTTCCCTTAGATATCAAGTTTGAGGCAAAGAAAGCTATTAAGTCCCAAGAAATAGCAGATTTCCTCGCCGAGTGGATTGAACAACAACTGCCGACTCAAGTCCACTCGGAGCACTTGACCATGTTCTTTGACGGTTCCAAGATGCTGAATGGGTCCGGTGCTGGGGTGGTTCTGGTATCCCCCCCGAGGAGACAAGCTCATATATGTCCTCCAGATTCACTTTGAGTCCTCCAATAATGAAGCAGAATATGAAGCACTCCTGTATGGGTTGCGTATGGCCATCTCACTTGGCGTCCGTCGCCTCATGGTCTATGGCGACTCAGATTTGGTAGTCAATCAAGTGATGAAGGAGTGGGACGTCAGAAGCACAGCCATGACTGGTTACTGCAACGCGGTGAGGAAGTTGAAAAAGAAGTTTGAGGGGTTAGAGCTCCATCATGTACCCCGACTGAAATATCAAGCAGTAGATGATTTAGAAAAGATAGGCTCCAAGAGAGAATCTATTCCCAGCAATGTGTTCTTGGAGCATATTCATGCACCTTCAGTTCAAGAAGATCCCTTTGCTGAAGAGCCCCTGCAGCCTAGGAGTGCCATGGATCCGACTGAAGTCGAGGTCCCAGCCGTGGTCGACTTAGTCATGGAGGTGTTGGTCATCACTCCCGACTGGACTGTGCCATACATTGCATATATCCCGAGGAAAGAGCTCCCAGAGGATGAAGAAGAGGCCCGACAAATCGTCCGTCGATCCAAGGCCTTTACTGTAATAAGAGGTCAACTGTTTAGAGAAAGTGCAACTAGGGTCAGCCAGAAATGCATAACGCCAGAAGAAGGCCGAGTGATCCTCCACGACATCCATTCGGGGACCTGTGGTCACCATGCGTCCTCTCGGACCATTGTGGCTAAAGAATACCGAGCTGGATTTTATTGGCCACAGGCTAACGAAATGGCGAAAGATATAGTCGACAGATGTGAAGGCTGCCAGTTCTACTCCAATATGTCGCACAAACCTGCATCAGCCCTGAAGACCATCCCACTCGTCTAGCCCTTTGTTGTTTGGGGATTGGACATGGTTGGTCCACTAAGGACTGGTAGGAGCGGCTTCACCCATGTGCTTGTAGCAGTCGACAAGTTTACCAAATGGATCGAAGCCAAGCCTATTAAGAACCTTGAAGCTAGTACTGTCATCAGCTTCATCAAAGAGTTGATTTTCAGATATGGAGTTCCCCACAGCATCATCAATGACAACGAATCGAACTTCAATTCTGATGAGTTCAGAACCTTTTGCGCCTCACAAGGCACACGGGTCGACTATGCTTCAGTAGCCCATCCTTAGTCGAATGGACAAGCAGAAAGAGCAAATGGCCTGATTCTCAAAGGACTGAAACCCCGACTGATGCGAGATCTCAAGCACGCAGCGGGAGCCTGGGTTGATGAACTTCCATCAGTCCTCTGGGATTGAGGACAACTCCTAATCGGTCGACTGGTCGAACTCCATTCATCTTGGTCTATGGAGCTGAAGTTGTTCTTCCGAGCGACTTGCTTCATAATGCACCACGAGTTGAGCTCTTGTCTGACGATCAAGCAGAACAAGCTCGGCAAGATGCCGTCGACCTCCTAGAGGAAGAAAGAGAGATGGCCTTGATCCGGTCGACCATTTATTAACAAGACTTGCGTCGATTCCACGCTAGACACGTGAAGGGTCGAGCCTTTCAAGAGGGAGACTTAGTTCTTCGAGTGGATCAGCAGAAACAACACAAGCTCGCCCCAGCTTGGGAAGGTCCCTTCATTGTCACCAGAGTACTCCACAACGGAGCATACCACCTTTACAGTGTCGAGCATAAGAAGGACGAACCACGTGCTTGGAACGCGGAGCTGCTCCGCCCCTTTTATACTTAAGTACTCGTTCGAATAAAATGTAATAGGAAATACCTTTGTAATCTGTTTATCAAAGACAAGAGCTTTACAGTCCTCTGGCACGATTGTTGTTGCTGTTGTTTACATCTGAAAACCCCCAACGGGTGACTTAGCTGCGAATCCGTTTTGCCTAAGTTTAAAAAAAATCCTACCGAGTGGTGAGCAAGCCTCCCACGCGGGGGCTTAGCTGCAGTCCAGTACTCGCCTAAGTTTAAAAAATCCTACCGAGTGGTGAGCAAGCCTCCCACTCGGGGGCTTAGCTGCAGTCCAGTACTCGCCTAAGTTTAAAACAAATCCTACCGAGTGATGAGCAATCCTCTCATTCGGAGGCTTAGCCACAGTCCAGTACTCGCCTAAGTTTTAAAAATCCTACCGAGTGGTGAGCAAGCCTCCCACTCGGGGGCTTAGCTGCAGTCAAGTACTCGCCTAAGTTTAAAAAATCCTACCGAGTGATGAGCAATCCTCTCACTTGGGGGGCTTAGCTGCAGTTCAATACTCGCCTAAGTTTAAAAAATCCTACCGAGTGGCGAGCAATCCTCTCACTCGGGGGCTTAGCTGCAGTTCAATACTCGCCTAAGTTCAAAAAATCCTACCGAGTGGTGAGCAATCCTCTCACTTGGGGGCTTAGCTGCGGTCCAGTACTCGCCTAAGTTTGCAAAAAACCCTACTCGCAAGGACGACGAGGCGCAGGTCGACTGCAACCTTTTCCTCCGAGCTACGCCACATATACAACATACGCTCCATCCTTGTCCGCAAGGACGACGAGGCGCAGGTCGACTGCAACCTTCTCCTCCGAGCTACACCACAAATACAACGTACGCTCCATCCTTGTTCACAAGGACGACGAGGCGCAGGTCGACTGCAACCTTGTCCTCCGAGCAACGCCACAAATACAACGTGCGCTCCCTCCTTGTCCGCAAGGACGGCGAGACGCAGGTCGACTGCAACCTTCTCCTCCGAGCTACGCCACAAATACAACGGAGCAGATCCCAAAAGCAATCACAAGCATAATCAAAAGCAGTTCGGATAAATCCTAAAGTTCCAAGCAACAAATCAAAAGTATTCGAGCATCAAGCCCGAAGGAGTTTAATGGTTACAACAATCACTCGTATTCCGAGGCAAATTTAAGACAGATTTAAATTCTCATAGTTTGTTCACTCGGCAGGAGGCTGGCAGGTTCGACGAATTCGTCCAAGTCGATTCCATCTGCGATCCGAGTGGCAGCAGCGATGAAAGTCTCCATAAAGGACTGGAAGTCGTGCCTTTTGGTGTTGGCGACCTTGATCGCCGCCAGCTTGTCTTCACGAGCTTCCTTGTAGTGGACTCTTACCAAGGACAACGCCACGTCAGCACCACACCGGGCAGAGGACTTCTTCCATTCTTGCACTCGACCAGGAATCTCGTTGAGCTGAGCCATCAGAGATTCCAGGTCATTTTGAAGCGTCGCCCTTGGCTAGAGCGATGAGTCGACCCGTGAAACTGCCACCTTCAGACGTGCGAGGTAACTTGTGACGCTGGCAACACAGGATTCCAGTCGAAGCACGTTCATGGTTGTTTCATCGCAAACTGTAGAAACGATAGGATCTAGACCAGTCTCGATCCTTCCGGTTTCCTCGTTAAAGTTTTGGCAGAATTCTACGGTCAAAGAGTTAGTGAGTCGACTAGACAGGATTAACTTGCAAGCAGCAAAGCAGTCGGATTAAAAGGAGTACCTTCTAGCATAAGATAGAGCTTCTTAGCAAGAGTTCTCAGATAGGCTTCCGTGTCATTTCTCTTGCAGACCGTAGACTCCAGCTTCTCACTCAGGGCAATCTTATCCTTCTTCTGATGACCTTACTTGAACAGGATCTGTTCTATAGGCTCGTACCGCTGCGCCACTCGAACTATTCAGACCCCGGCTAACTCTCAGCAGTCGACCGTGGTCTCGGGGACTACACCAAGTGGGTGCACTTGACGTGCCCCCACTGGTTTAGATCTCATTCGACCGGTCCGCCCGGGTCAAGTGGAAGAAAAGAAAGAAAAAAGAACTCAGACCCCAGTCGACTGCCCGAAGTCGACTGTGGTCTCGGGGACTACACCCAGTGGGTGCACTTAGCGTGCCCCCACCGGTTCAGATCCCACTCGCCCAGGCTGAGTGGAAGAGCGCGAATGCCAAAGACAACAAAACACCTAGTGGGTGTACAGATTTGACGCAAACAATAAGAGATTGTATGACAGAAAATATTTCGGGTAGCATATCCTAATAGAACAAGGTCAGTCGAAAGTTTACTCACCTGGACATTGGCCCGGAGAGCAGCGCTAGTGTCGTAAGCAGCCTGGCTATTCTTGTGCACCGTCTTCATCCGCTCCATCATCACGTTAGCCTGACGGATGGCTTCCGTAGCCGTTTCCGATTGGTTTTCCGGAACATGGTAGTTGGTGAAGAAGGGGGCAGACGACCCAGGTGCGGCAGCTTGGAGCTCCGAAGCGGGAGGTTGGATGACTGAAGGGAACACCGGTACAATCGACGGTGCAAGGCGCTCACTCGACAATGGTACAGCGAAAGTTACTGAGGCCCCGCCTGTGTCTTCAGATTGCCGGGCAGTTGGTGTTTAATGTCTACTACGCAACCTTCTTCTTGTAGACGTTGTTGGGCCTCCGAGTGCAGAGGTTTGTAGGACAGTAGCAAATTTCCCTCAAGTGGATGACCTAAGGTTTATCAATCCGTGGGAGGCGTAGGATGAAGATGGTCTCTCTCAAGCAACCCTGCAACCAAATAACAAAGAGTCTCTTGTGTCCCCAACACACCCAATACAATGGTAAATTGTATAGGTGCACTAGTTCGGCGAAGAGATGGTGATACAAGTGTAATATGGATGGTAGATATAGGTTTTTGTAAACTAAAAATATAAAAACAACAAGGTAACAAGCGGTAAAAGTGAGCGTAAACGGTATTGCAATGATAGGAAACAAGGCCTAGGGTTCATACTTTCACTATTGCAAGTTCTCTCAACAATAATAACATAATTGGATCATATAACTATCCCTCAACATGCAACAAAGAGTCACTCCAAAGTCACTAATAGCGGAGAACAAACGAAGAGATTATGGTAGGGTACGAAACCACCTCAAAGTTATTCTTTCCAATCAATCCGTTGGGCTATTCCTATAAGTGTCACAAACAGCCCTAGAGTTCGTACTAGAATAACACCTTAAGACACAAATCAACCAAAACCCTAATGTCACCTAGATACTCCTGTCAAACCGGGGATCTCGGGTAGGGTCCCGAACTGTGCGTCTAGGCCGGATGGTAACAGGAGGCAGGGAACACGATGTTTTACCCAGGTTCGGGCCCTCTTGATGGAGGTAAAACCCTACGTCCTGCTTGATTAATATTGATGATATGGGTAGTACAAGAGTAGATCTACCACGAGATCAAGGAGGCTAAACCCTAAGCTAGCCTATGGTATGATTGTTGTATTATTGGAGTTGATTGCCTACGGACTACAACCCTCCGGTGTTAGGGTTAGTCGGTTACAATGGTAGGAGATTCTTGAATATCCGCATCGCCAAGCTTGCCTTCCACGCCAAGGAAAGTCCCATCCGGACACGGGACGAAGTCTTCAATCTTGTATCTTCATAGTCCAGGAGTCCGGCTGAAGGTATAGTCCGGCTACCCGAACACCCCCTAATCCAGGACTCCCTCAGTAGCCCCTGAACCAGGCTTCAATGACGACGAGTCCGGCGCGCAAATTGTCTTCGGCATTGCAAGGCAGGTTCCTCCTCCAAGTCCTTCATAGAAGATTGTAAACACCAAGAGTAGTGTCCGGCTCTGCAAAATAAGCTTCCACATATTGCCATAGAGAGAATAATATTAACACAAATCAAATCTGCTGACGTATTCCGCAGTGCGTCATCACACTACAGCCAAGTCCTTCACTCGAATCGTTTTCACTTTTCCACCTCAGCGTGTTTTGCGAGGCGGTTTCCTTGGCACGTCTTGTCAAAGCAGAGATCGTGTACCCCCCTTTTACGGGATTCTCATCAATACGGACGTGGGTAACCCAACCGCGCCACTTATCACGGCGCTTGGGAGGCAAGCGAGTTTTACTAGGCAGGTGGGGACGCACAACCGCATCCGCCCATATAAGGGGACAAGGATCCACCTTTTTACCTATGCCTTCTTCCTCCCTTGCCTATCCATCTTCTGCGCACCCGAGTTCCAGCGCCCAAGCCCGCACTTCCCACCTCAACCTTCTCCAGCAATGTCCGGAGCGGGAGGCAAGTGGATGGTCTCCTCCGTCACGGAGGGCAAAGTCAAGAAGCTAAGGAAGGCTGGATACCTGTCCAAGGACATCGTGCACCGGCTTCCCGAAGAGGGGCAGCTTCTCCCCACCCCAAGGCCCCATGAGAGGGTAGTATTTCTCCCCCACTTCCTCCGCGGACTGGGTTTTCCACTCCACCCATTTGTCCGGGGGCTCATGTTCTACTACGGCCTGGATTTCCACGATCTGGCTCCGAACTTCATCCTCAACATCTCGGCGTTTATCGTCGTGTGCGAGGCTTTTCTCCGCGTCCGCCCTCATTTCGGCCTCTGGCTCAAGACCTTCAACGTCAAGCCCAAGGTGGTGCACGGCAGCCAGGCGGAGTGCGGAGGCGCCATGGCGGGCAAGATGGCCAACGTCCTATGGTTCGAGGGCTCTTTCGTGGAGACCCTAAAGGGATGGCAATCCGGGTGGTTTTATATCACCGAGCCGCGCGATCCGATCCGGACCCCCCCACGTGGCTTATGTCCTGGAAAGAGACGGGCCTGTCGTGGGGTGACGAAAAAGAGGTGACCGGACTGCAAACATGCATCCAGTCTCTGGTGAACAAGCTAGTCCGGCTTGTTAATGTAATCCAGGTTATGCTCGTCCGTCGGAACCTCCCGTGCCAACAACGGGATTTTAATCTGTGGGAGTTCGACCCGGTGCAGCATCAAACCATTAGCAGGCTCTTCGACACGACGTACGAAGACGCCTGGAAGATGCTATTCAAAGGCGCCGAGGCTCCCGCATCTGCTTCCGAGGACCGCGGATACAGCTTGCAGCGTCACGCTAGCGAGGTATGCCATCTACACCTTTTACAGGATGTTAAGCTTTTTACATGGTTTGACTCTATGCGGGATCTAAACTCCCTTACCTTTGACAGGCTTGGCGGGTGATATCCGGACCGATTAATTGTCTGGCTCCGCTGCCCGAAGACCCAGCCCCAGCTCTACTAGCAAAGCTGCTGGTTCCGGCGCCTTATGTGGTGCCGGAGAAGAAGGCCAAGAAGAAGAAGACCACGGGGACTCGAAAGAGTGCCCGCAACGTGGTGGTGTCGGACTCGTCATCTGACGAGTCCGAGACGCCCTCCTCCCGTGAAAACGAAGAGGAGGAAGAATAAAACTCTCCCCCCCCCAGCGGAGGGAGGAGAGAAGAGGAAGGCCGCCCCAACGGGGGAGGCCGAGGGGTCTAGGAAAAGGAAGACCCCTCCGCCGGACTACGCCCCCAACGCCGAAGAGGGCAAAGAGGAGTGGCCAAACAGGGCCAAGCGTCCGGCGAAATCGTAAGTTCGGATATCAGAGTAACTCATGATGTTCCTTTGTTGCACAGCTTTCCCTAATGTCGAATGTAATTATGCAGTCCGCCCCGGGTCGAATTCAACGAATCATCGAGCTGCTCCCTGGACTCATCGGACGTGAACTCAGTTCCGCCCGCTGTCTCCCCCCCGCACTGCAGACGACGCCAAAGTGGCGTCGCGACAAGCTCCGGGGCAGGAGGAGGTGGTACCGGAGGAGCCGCAAGGCAACCTCCCGGACTCCAGGAGTGAAGGGGATAAGGCTCCCCAGGGCTCTCAGTCCGGCTTTGTGCTGGACACCGCGCCGGAATCTTCCACAGTTCCGGACCGCGGTAGGCGAACTCCTTCCAAGAGGAGCAAGCCTTCTGAGTCGGCAGCCTCCGTCCAACCGGAGGTGCCGGACAATCTGCTGGAGGTGCTTGACGACGCCTCTATCGACGAGGGGCACCGTACTATTATGAGTATGGTGATCTAGAAGGTTCAGTCCGCCAAGAGCGGACTGATTGAAGCTTGCGCTAGCCTTCTAACAGGCTTTGAGGTAAGTAAAAATATGTAAAAATATTACCGCATAGACAGTAGCCCCTGATGCTCTGTTTGGCGTTCGGAAAGAAAAGCCGAATAGAGTATCTATTAAATTTCACAGGAGTCTAAAAAAAGAGTCAATATGCGTATGCAGGCGTCGCTGCTATCCACCGCCGCAGTGACTGCGGAGGTGGGTGTCCTGAAGCAGGACCTCGAGCGGACCGAGCAAGAGCTCGGCCTTGCCAAGCGGCGGCTCGAGGAGGAAGAAGGTAAGAAATACCTTACAGAAAAAGTGCCTATAAAAAGGCTTGATTGCAAAAAGAGTAACAGGATTGTACTGCTTATTATAGGGGCCACGACTGAGGTGGCGACACTTAAGCAGGCGCTATTTGAGGCCGAAAAGAAAACGGCCGCGGAGCGCACCGAGTGAGACAGACTTGGGGCTCAGGTCGGCGAGGTGCAGCAAGAGCTTCAGGCTCTCATGAAAAAACATGAGATTTTGGAGCTGGAGTCAAAGGCACAAGCATCCGAGCTTGCAACGGCCCTAGAGGCTGCCAAGTCTGCCAAGGCCGAAGCCCAAAAGGCCCTCCAATAGTTGGAGGAGATGAGGAAGATAGCAGCGGGTAAGGCATTCTTTATGCAAAGCAGAAATATAAAAGTGAACTACCTGTTACTTACCCGAATCCGGAGCTCTCCAGGGGCATTCGCAGATCTTCCCCGCAGTGTATCCGATGCCGCCGCATTCTACCAAGCTGAAGAGGGTAGCTCAATGGAGAAGGTGTTCTGGTCTCAGTATTCTGAGGCCGGACACCCTGTGCCCTTGAGCGACCAGCTAAAACAGCTGGTGGAGCTCCACAAGGCGGCCGAGCAGGCCATGGAAGGCTTCATAGTTCGGCTGTGGCCCGGAGAGGCCCTGCTTGGGAGCTATTTCGGGCTGGTGCGGCGGCTGGTGGAGGCCTGTCCGAGGCTTGCGGTCATCAAGCGCTCCGTCTGCATCGAAGGTGCCCGTCGGGCCCTTGCCCGTGCAAAGGTGCACTGGGGTAAGCTGGACGGTTAGAAGCTTGTGAAGGACGGGCCGCCGCCGGGGAAGGAGCATCGCAAGCCCGAGAACTACTACAAGGATGTTCTTGCAGGTGCCCTCCTTGTGGCGGATGAATGTACCAAGGATGTGATGTTTGAATGAACTCACTCGTGTTTATCCTGTGCGCTGAAAACTTGTTCATATGCGCTAAGCAATGCTTATTGAATTTAAAATATTACTTTCTGTGCGACCGTTTATCAAAAATTGAGAGATGGCCAGTCGTCGGCTTCTGCCCCCGTGCCACTAGTGTTGGGGTGTTCAGGATAAACCTGAGCGCTCTTTTTCCCATAGTTGGGTCCTTCGAGGGAGGCGCTCAGCACAACGAACCAGGCAATTGGACTATAATGCTTGAACACTCTCACTTAGCCATAGAACTCTATAATTTTAAATTTCGGCGAAGCCCCTAGTTCGGAAGACCGAGTTTGGGGCGCTATACACGCCTTGGCCGGACAAAGCCAGCTCCTCGCTCAAAGCGGCATAAGCCTTTAGGGACTCGAAAGACCTCTCGAACAGCGACCGGTCTCTCGCCACATCATGACAGTCAGTTTTAGCTTTCTCCACTGAGGTGCTTAACCCAGCTGAACCGGGGCACAATCGTAGTGGTTCTCCTAGTGCTACCTTAGCCGATAGAGCGGAACGTAAGGCACCAAAACATAGGAGCCGGGCAAACCCAACTATTGACCCAAATCATGATTCGGAGCCGATGTATATAGTGCTATAAGTTCGGGGTGCCGCACTTGTGAAAGTGTACGGACTTCTCACACCATTATGAGGGGTACTGAAGCCCCTAGCGTGTTTGCCGTACCATGGTGTACGGGTGCAATCATGTCATTTAATAAACATAAATGCGAAAAGAAGATAATGCAAAAAATAGACAAGAAGCTAAGCATTGTTTATAGAGAGGCTATTTATCAAAGCCGAACGATACAAATAGTGCGGTAAGCAAAAGATATTGGACTATTCAGTATGTCCTGACCAGGGGCAGTGTAACACCCTCGATGCGACTATAGATCCCACATGTCGAGGCACGACTTAGAGACATAATCGCATTGAAGGCATATGTCGCAAGTTAGGCAATCTTCACAACATCCCATGTAATATGATAGTAAAAAGGGAGATAACATAGTTGGCTTACACTCGCCACGTCAACAAGTACATAAATAACATTACATCATCCAAAACACTCATGGCCTGACTACGGCGCCAAAATAAAGAGAACCCAACAGCGACAACGGTCCCAATCACCCCCAACTGGGCACCACTACTGATCATCGGGAAAAGAAACATAGTATCATTGAGAGTCTTCGTCGAACTCCCACTTGAGCTCATACGCGTCACCTGGAGCGGAATCATCAGGCCCTGCATCTGGTGTAATAGTAATCTGTGAGCCACAGGGACTCAGCAATCTTGTATCCTCACGATCAAGACTATTTAAGCTTTTAGGTATGGCAAGGTAAAATATGAGTGGAGCTGCAGCAAGCGACTAGCAAGTATGGTGGCTAACTTATTCGCAAAAGAGAGCGAGAAGAGGAGGCAAAGCACGAGCGAGAAGCTAGAGAACAACCTGCGCAAGCATTACTCCAACACCGTGTCCACTTCCCGGACTCCGCCGAGAAGAGGCCATCACGGCAACACACTCAGTTGATTCATTTTAATTAAATTAAGGTTCAAGTTATCTACAACCGAACATTAACAAATTTCCATCTGCCCATAACCGCGGGCATGGCTTTCGAAAGTTCAATCCCTGCAGGGGAGTCCCAACTTAGCCCATGACAAGCTCTCACGGTCAACGAAGGAATAGACCTCCTCCCAAGACGTTCCGATCAGACTCGGTATCTCGGTAACTCAAGACACTTCGACAGGTTAAAACAAGACCAGCAACACCGCCCGAATGTGCCGACAAATCCCGATAGGAGCTGCACATATCTCTTTCTCAGGGCAACACTCAGAGGAGCACTGGCCTGGGGGGGGGGGTTAAAATAAGATGACCCTTGAGTCTGCAGAACCCAAGGGAAAGAAAAGGGCTAGGTGATAAATGGTAAAACCAAGGTTGGGCATTGCTGGAAAAGCTTTAATCAAGGCGAACTATCAAGGGGTTCCCATTATAACCCAACCGCGTAAGGAACGCAAAATCCGGGAACATAACACCGATATGACGGAAACTAGGGCGGCAAGAGTGGAACAAAACACTAGGCGAGAGGCCGAGCCTTCCACCCTTTACCAAGTATATATATGCATTAAGATAACACGGCAATATAATGATATCCCAACAAGTAAATAAAAGATGTTCCAACAAGGAACGGCCCCCAATCTTCACCTGCAACTAGCAACGCTATAAGAGGGGTTGAGCAAAGTGGTAACATAGCCAATCAACGGTTTGCTAGGACAATGGTGGGTTAGAGGTTTGACATGGAAATTTAGGAGGCTTTCAAGCAAGTGGTAGGCATCGTAGCATTGGCATAGCAAAAGAGCGAGCAAACTAGCATAGCAAAGATAGTAGTGATTTCGAGGGTATGATCATCTTGCCTGCACAGTTGTCAGAGTTGACTGGATCCTCACAAGCAAACTCAACGGGCTCCTCGGTAGCGAACTCATCTCCCGGCTCTACCCAAACAAGACAAACAAGCAACAAGGACACAATCAACCACGTGCAAGGATCAAGCGATATGATGCAATGATGATGTGCTATGCGGGATGCAAAATGCAAGATATGACAGGAAATGCATGAACCTGGCCTCAACTTGGAAATCCAAGTGTGCCACTGGAAAGATGGGATGAAATCGCTTGAAAACGATATAACGAACGCCAGAATCGGAGTTACGGTTTGGAAATGGCAAGCGATTCAAAATTGACACCGGTCTGCGATTTACAGCAAGTAGGGATCTAAATGCAACGAAATGAACATGCTACAGCACCCAAACATGACAACAAAATACATGGCAGGGATGCATACAAGATGCTTAACAAAAGTCTAGCACTGAGCTATGGCCAATTCATCCATTAACAGGTTCAAAGAAGCATGGCAAAAACGCAAATGGTAAAACAGATCTCAGACTTTTTAGTGAAATTAACACTTGTCTGGAATTTCAGATCATATAGCCCTCTTCGGAGAAACAAAACAATATGCTACAGGACCTGAACATGACAAATAAAGACATGGCATGGAGCTACTCAACAAGCTTAACAAAAGTCCCTTAGCGACCTTGAATCAAAAGGGATCACAAAATATACTAACAACCACACGAACATAGCAAAAACATAATCAGTTTTCAGACTTAGTGAAAACTGGGACATGCTGAAACATAACTCACGAAGGCATGTTTACGAGCTCGATGCACTCACCACGGTGCAAGTCATGGCAAGACAAGCATACATCCCTAAAGAAGGCACAAAATACAAGCTAGACATGGCAAGAACAATGGCATAGCATGCACGGATCAACCACAATAACATCGGCAAAATCGCAAACAAGTTGACGATCTGCCCAGATTCGCAACGAAGCAAAAGTAGAGCTCGATTGACTCAATCTAGGTTGCTCCATAATTGCAAATAAAGGCATCGATGGATAGAGCACTACAATATTAACAAAACTCCCTTACTGATCATCCTCAAAAGAGGCACGGATCACTAGGAAACAACATGAACATATGGCATCGTGAACTAAACAATCCCAGGACTTAGTGAAATTACCAAGTCCCTGAAAACAGAATTAGCAAGTGCACCACTTTGCAAGCTTGCACAAGTCACCACACACATCCTAAAAATACATGGGTTGCACCTCTGGATAGATGACAAAACCCTTAACAAAACATATGAAGAAGTCACGGGCATAGCATGCACACAATAATCATGGCAAAAATGACAAAAGTGCTAAACGGAGTAACAGATCTGACGATTAACTCACGAAGGCCTCTTCTAACAGCATTTCGGGTATCAAGATGAACTCAAATGAAAATGATGCAATGGAATGAAATGATGTACTCATCGAGACGAACATTTTTATATATACTATATGTCCAAAACGGAGCTATGGATGCGGAGATATCACAGGTCAAAGTTTGCATAAAAAATTAGGGTTCCGGGGGAAAAGTCAACCGAGGGGATTTTTCAGATCCAGATCCAGCGCGGATGTCGAGGTTCGCCGGAGTCTCGCCGGGATCACTGTAGCAGCAGAGAGGGAGTTCGCCGGAGCGGCTCCGACCGGTGGAGAACGGCGCGGGGCCGCACGGGGACCGAGGCGGTGGTGGTGGCAGGGCTCCGGGCGGCGGAGCCGGGTGCGCCGGCTCGGCACGGCGATGGCGTGCGGCGGCGCCGGCCACCGGAGCCGAGGTAGGCGGTGGCGCGGGGCGCTGGGAGCTGGGAGGCGCAGGCGGCGGCGAACGGGCCCGCGGGGGCCCCGCGTGGGCCAGGCGGGCCTCGGGCGGCGGCGGCGAAGCGGTCCCGCCCCGGGGACAGGTGGCAGCGGCTGGTTGGAGGCGGCGGGATCCGGACACGTCCGTCTCGCACGGACGTTGTCCGGCGGCGGCGGAGAGGGATTTTTTTAGGGTTTAGAGAGGGGATCCGCAAATTTTCGAGGGGGGGTGTATATATAGGCATAGAGGGAGCTAGGAGAGTCGAAATGAGGTGCGGTTTTCGGCCACGCGATTGTGATCGAACGCTCTAGGACATGGAGCAGAGTTTGGTGGGTTTTGGGCCAAAATGGAGGGGTGTTGGGCTGCAACACACACGAGGCCTTTTCGGTCCCTCGGTTAACCGTTGGAGTATCAAACGAAGTCCAAATGGTACGAAACTTGACAGGCGGTCTACCGGTAGTAAACCAAGGCCGCTTGGCAAGTCTCGGTCCAATCCGGAAATGTTTAATCCCCACACACGAAAGAAATCTAGAAATGACCACCGGAGGAGAACAAAGCGCCGGAATGCAAAATGGACAACGGGGAAAATGCTCGAATGCATGAGACGAACACGTATGCAAATGCAATGCACATGATGATATGATATGAGATGCATGACAACGACAACAACACACGGAGACAAAACCCGAAACCAAGGAAGTAAATATAACTTAACGCCGGAAACGGCAAGAGTTGGAGTACAAATAGGGAAAGTTACATCCGGGGTGTTACAACACTCCACCACTATGAAAGGATGGCCGAACAGCTCGTCCGAAGTATGGAGTCCTGAAAGTAAGAAAAAATTAAAAAAGAATCCGGCAGCCCCTAGTACGTTTTAAGCCGTATTTTGTGTGTGCCGTTATTGTGCCCCTTCCCCTGTGCCCATGGTATTTGAAGGGCGTAGTTATGTTCGCGAGGTACTGGTTTCGCTATGTCACGAAAGCTGGGGTTGGGGCCGCATTGCTACGCTTGCTCAGAGTGTGCCAGGCGGTTCTGCCGTGGGTTACTCCGAGCGCGCTTGGCAGTGTCTGGCTTTTTAATGGCCGGACTGGAGAATTGCCTGAGAAGGCTACTTTGTGCCTCCGCTGCGAGAGCCGCCGTATGCTCCTCCGTACGGAGGGAGCGTTCGGTGTTTCCGTTGACCGTAATTACTCCTCGAGGGCCTGGCATCTTGAGCTTGAGATATGCGTAGTGCGGCACCGCATTGAACTTTGCGAATGTGGTTCGTCTGAGCAAGGCGTGATAGCCACTGCGAAACGGGACTATATCGAAGATTAACTCTTCGCTTCGGAAATTGTCCGGGGATCCGAAGACCACGTCAAGTGTTACTGAGCCTGTACAGTTGGCTTCTACACCTGGTATAACGCCTTTAAAGGTCGTTCTTGTGGGCTTAATCCTTGAGGGATCTATGCCCATTTTCCGCACTGTATCCTGATAAAGCAGGTTCATGCTACTGCCGCCGTCCATGAGGACTCTTGTGAGATGAAATCCGTCGATGATTGGGTCGAGAACCAATGTGGCGAAGCCTCCATGACGGATGCTAGTGGGATGGTCCCTTCGATCAAAGGTGATTGGGCAGGAGGACCATGGGTTGAACTTTGGGGCGACTGGCTCCATCGCGTATACGTCCCGTAGCGCACGCTTCCGCTCCCGCTTGGGAATGTGGGTTGCGTATATCATGTTCACCGTCCGCACTTGTGGGGGAAATCCCTTCTGTCCATTGTTGTTCGGCGGCTTGGGCTCCTCGTCGTCGCTGTGCAGCCCCTTGTCTCTGTTTTCGGCCCTTAACTTGCCTGCCTGCTTGAACACCCAACAATCCTTGTTAGTGTGATTGGCTGGCCTTTTGGGGGTGCCATGTATCTGGCAGAAGCGATCGAGTATTCGGTCCAAACTGGACGGGCCCTGAGTATTCTTTTTGAATGGCTTTTTCCGCTGACCGGATTTATAGCCTTGGAATCCGGCATTGACTGCCGTGTCTTCATTGCTGTCGCTGCTAACGCGGCGTTTTTGCTTATTCCGACGTGTCCTGCCACTTTTGTCCTTGGTATCTGAATTACCAGGGTTCTTTGATAAGTTGTTACTGCGAGCTAGCCAGCTGTCTTCTCCCGCGCAAAAGCGGGTCATGAGTGTCATGAGGGCTACCATGGATTTCGGCTTTTCTTGTCCCAGGTGCCGGGCAAGCCACTCGTCGCGGATGTTATGCTTGAAGGCTGCTAGGGCCTCTGCATCCGGACAGTCGACTATCTGGTTTTTCTTTGTCAGGAACCGTGTCTAGAATTGTCTGGCCGATTCCTCTGGCTACTGAATTATGTGGCTTAAGTCATCGGCATTCGGTGGTCGCACGTAAGTGCCCTGGAAGTTGTCGAGGAATGCGGCTTCCAGGTCCTCCCAAGAACCGATTGAGTCTGCTGGCAAGCTGTTAAGCCAATGCTGGGCCGGTCCTTTAAGTTTGAGCGGGAGGTATTTGATGGCGTGTAGATCATCGCCGCGTGCCATGTGGATGTGAAGGAGATAATCCTCGATCCATACCGCCGGATCTGTTGTGCCATCGTTTGATTCGATGTTTATGGGTTTGAAACCCTCTAGGATTTTATGATCCATTACTTCATTCGTGAAGCATAGCGGGTGTGCGGCGCCTCTGTACTGGGCTATATCACGACGCAGCTCGGAAGAGCTATGTCTGTTGTGTTCGGCCCGGCCGGATTTGTTGTATCCGGAGTGAAGATCATTGTCACATGCCGTAGGGCGCCTGTGCGATCTGTAGATCGATCTTGTTTGTCTTGCCTTATCCTCCAGTATGTCTCGTAGGTCAGGCGCATTTTCCCGTGCCTTAGTTGAGCGGCGTTGGGGCATGGCTTGGGTGGAGGGCCGAGTGGCCTCTCTGTTGCGGCCGCGAGGTGGCCGGTCTGCCATGTCATGCGCTGGTGATGTAGGTGCTTCCTCCTCTGATCGGGGTAGCGGCCTGCGCTTCGGGTAACTCTTGGAGGGGCGTTCGAGTTCATACTCTTCGGCCGCAAGGACTTCAGTCCATCTGTCAGCTAGCAAATCTTGGGCAGCTCTAAGCTGTTGCTGCTTTTTATTGAGGCTGCTTGCCGTGGCTAAAAGCCTGCATTTAAAACACTCTTGTTCGGCGGGGTCTGATGGTATGACGAATTCGTCGTCATCGAGGCTTGCCTCGTCTTCGGAGGGAGGCGTATAGTTATCATCCTCGACCTCTCGGTCTGCCATTCTCTCATGAGGGCTGGCTTCTCCATCATCCTGTGCCGAATCTTGCTGAGGTGGGTGTTCTTCGGCGCTATCCGGGGTAGTATTATCTCCCGTGCCGGAATCACCGTTTTTGCTTTGGCGGGATTTAGAGCGGCGCCGCTGACGCCGGCGCTTTGGCTATTTCTTGGGGGCGTCATCCCCCACTGTTCCATCGCCATCTCCATCTTTTGGAGTATCCACCATATATATGTCATATGACGAGGTGGCCTTCCAGCTCCCTACAGGTGCTGGTTCCTGTTCGTCTCCTACATCGTCGTCCATGCCGTCGATGTCTTCGGAGCTGAAGTCAAGCATGTGGGTTAGATCATCGACAGTGGCTACAAAGTGGGTGGTGGGTGGGCTTTGAGTTTCCTCATCGTCTATATCCCACCCTTGCTGACCGTAGTCCGCCCAGGGCTCTCCTGATAAAGAGAGAGACTTAAGAGAATTCAGGATGTTGCCAAAAGACGAATGCTGAAAGATGTCTGCGGCGGTGAACTCCATTATCGGCGCCCCATCGGATTCGATTGGCAGGGGCGCGGGGGGTTCGGAATCCGGGGAGGAGTCCGGATCCTCGGAGTCACGGGTCGTGCAGAGTGCGGGGCTGGCGTTCGGCTCGATCGCTTTCATGATCGCAGCCCCCGAGGTGACGTCCAACCGATCATCCTCAATTGGCGCAATAGGCTCCGAGTTAGGGGTCGGAACCGATGCGTGTGCGGCCTCCAGGACACTGTCCGGGGGCAGAGCTAGATCATGCCCCTCGAGATAGTGCGGCGCGCTTGGCCGTGGCTCGAGCCCGTCGAAGATCAAGTCTCCGCGGATGTCAGCCGTGTAGTTTAAGCTTCCAAACCTGACTTGATGGCCAGGGGCGTAGCTTTCGATCTGCTCCAGGTGGCCGAGCGAATTGGCCCGCAGAGCGAAGCCGCCGAAGACGAAGATCTGTCCGGGGAGAAAAGTCTCACCCTGGACCGCATCGTTGTTGATGATCAAAAGAGCAATCGGGCTTAAAGGCGACGACACAGAGGAACTCTCAATGAAAGCACCAATGTCGGTGTCAAAACCGACGGATCTTGGGTAGTGGGTCACGAACTGTGCGTCTAGGCCGGATGGTAACAGGAGGCAGGGAACACGATGTTTTACCCAGGTTCGGGCCCTCTTGATGGAGGTAAAACACTACGTCCTGCTTGATTAATATTGATGATATGGGTAGTACAAGAGTAGATCTACCACGAGATCAAGGAGGCTAAACCCTCGAAGCTAGCCTATGGTATGATTGTTGTATATGGAGTTGATTGCCTACGGACTACAACCCTCCGGTTTATATAGACACCGGATAGGGTTATGGTTACATAGAGTCGGTTGCAATGGTAGGAGATCTTGAATATCCGCATCGCCAAGATTGCCTTCCACGCCAAGGAAAGTCCCATCCAGACACGGGACGAAGTCTTCAATCTTGTATCTTCATAGTCCAGGAGTCCGGATGAAGGTATAGTACGGCTACCCGAACACCCCCTAATCCAGGACTCCCTCAGTCACCTAGATACTCCAATGTCACCTCAAGTATCCGTGGGTATGATTATACGATATGCATCACACAATCTCAGATTCATCTATTCAACCAACACATAGAACCTCAAAGAGCGCCCCAAAGTTTCTACCGGAGAATCACGATGAAAACGTGTGCCAACCCCTATGCATAGGTTCATGGGCGGAACCCGCAAGTTGATCACCAAAACATACATCAAGTGAATCACGTGATATCCCATTGTCACCACAGATACGCACAGCAAGACATACATCAAGTGTTCTCAAATCTTTAAAGACTCAATCTGATAAGATAACTTCAAAGGGGAAAACTCAATCCATTACAAGAGAGTAGAGGGGGAGAAGAAACATAAGATCAAACTATAATAGCAAAACTCGCGATACATCAAGATCGTGCCAAATCAAGAACACGAGAGAGAGAGAGAGATCAAACACATAGCTACTGGTACATACCCTCAGCCCCGAGGGTGAACTACTCCCGCCTCATCATGGAGAGCGCCGGGATGATGAAGATGGCCACCGGTGAGGGTTCCCCCCTCTGGCAGGGTGCCGGAACAGGGTCCCGATTGACTTTTGGTGGCTATAGAGGCTTGCGGCGGCGGAACTCCCGATCTATTCTTCGTTCTGGAAGTTTTAGGATACGTGGGTATATATGGGTGCAGGAGGTACATCAGGGGAGCCACGAGGGCCCCACGAGGCAGGGGGCACGCCCCCCACCCTCGTGGCTTCCTCGTTCCTTCCTTGACGTGGGGTCCAAGTCCATCTGGTAGGTTTCCTTCCAAAAATAACTTCTCCGGTTGATTTCGTTCCGTTTCGACTCCGTTTGATATTTCTTTTCTTTGAAACACGGAAATAGGCATAAAACAACAAATCTGGGCTGGGCCTCTAGTCCCAAAAGTAATATAAAAGTGGATAATAAAGCCCAATATTGCCCAAAACAGTAGATAATATAGCATTGAGCAATCAAAAATTATAGATACGTTGGAGACGTATGAAGCATCCCCAAGCTTGATTCCTGCTCGTCCTCGAGTAGGTAAATGATAAAAAAGATAATTTTTGATGCGGAATGCTAGTTGGCATAATTTCATTGTAATTCTTCTTACTTGTGATATGAATATTCAGATCCGAAAGATTCAAGACAAAAGTTTAATATTGACATAAAAATAATAATACTTCAAGCATACTAACAAAGCAATTATGTCTTCTCAAAATAACATGGCCAAAGAAAGTTATCCCTACAAAATCATGTAGTCTAGCTATGCTCTATCTTCACCACACAAAGTATTTAAATCATGCACAACCCCGATGACAAGCCAAGAAATTGTTTCATACTTTTGATGTTCTCAAACTTTTTCAATCTTCACGCAATACATGAGCGTGAGCCATGGATATAGCACTATATGTGGAATAGAATGGTGGTTGTGGAGAAGACAAAAGGAGGGGAAGATAGTCTCACATCAACTAGGCATATCAACGGGCTATGGAGATGCCCATCAATAGATATCAATGTGAGTGAGTAGGGATTGCCATGCAACAGATGCACTAGAGCTATAAGTATATGAAAGCTCAACAAAAGAAACTAAGTGGGTGTGCATCCAACTCGCTTGCTCACGAAGACCTAGGGCATTTTGAGGAAGCCCGTCATTGGAATATACAAGCCAAGTTCTATAATGAAAGATTCCCACTAGTATATGAAAGTGACAACATAGGAGACTCTCTATCATAAAGATCATGGTGCTACTTTGAAGCACAAGTGTGGTAAAAGGATAGTAGCATTGCCCCTTCTCTCTTTTTCTCTCATTTTTTTATTTTTTTATTTTTTATTTCTTTGTTTGGGCCTTTTCTCTTTTTTATGGCCTCTTTTTTCTTTTTTTCTTTTTTGTCCGGAGTCTCATCCCGAGTTGTGTGGGAATCATAGTCTCCATCATCCTTTCCTCACTGGGACAATGCTCTAATAATGATGATCATCACACTTTTATTTTCTTACAACTCAACAATTACAACTCGATACTTAGAACAAAATATGACTCTATATGAATGCCTCCGGCGGTGTACGGGGATATGCAATGACTCATGAGTGACATGTATAAAAGAATTATGAACGGTGGCTTTGCCACAAATACGATGTCAACTACATGATCATGCTAGCAATATGACAATGAAGGAGCGTGTCTTAATAAACGGAACAGTGGAAAGTTGCATGGCAATATATCTCGGAATGGCTATGGGAATGCCATGATAGGTAGGTATGGTGGCTGTTTTGAGGAAGGTATATGGTGGGTGTATGATACCGGCGAAAAGTGCGCGGTATTAGAGAGGCTAGCAATGGTGGAAGGATCGGAAAAGTGCGTATAATCCATGGACTCAACATTACTCATAAAGAACTCATATTCTTATTGAAAAAATCTACAAGTTATCAAAGCAAAGTATTACGCGCATGCTCCTAGGGGGATAGATTGGTAGGAAAATACCATCGCTCGTCCCCGACCGCCACTCATAGGGAAGACAATCAATAAATAAATCATGCTCCGACTTCATCACATAACGGTTCACCATACGTGCATGCTACGGGAATCACAAACTTTAACACAAGTATTTCTCAAATTCACAACTACTCAACTAGCATGACTCTAATATAACCATCTCCGTATCTCAAAACAATCATCAAGCATCAAACTTTTCTTAGTATCCAACACACTCATAAGAATTCTTACAAATCTTGTATGCTTAGCATATTATGGTCATTTAAGAAAATTACCATGCTATTTAAGACTCTCAAAATAATCTAAGTGAAGCATGAGAGTTCATATATTTCTTCAAAATAAATCCACCGTCGTGCTCTAAAATATATAAGTGAAGCACTAGAGCAAACAACAAACTACTCCGAAAGATATAAGTGAAGATCAATGAGTAGTCGGATAATTATGAAACTATGTGAAGACTCTCCCATTTAATAATTTCAGATCTTAGTATTTTATTCAAACAGCAAGAAAAGCTAAAGAAAATAAAATGACGCTCCAAGCAAAACACATATCATGTGGTGAATAAAATATAGCTCCAAATAAAGTAACCGATGAACGAAGACGAAAGAGGGGATGCCACCCGGGGCATCCCCAAGCTTAGATGCTTGGTTATCCTTTAATATTACCTTGGGGTGCCTTGGGCATCCCCAAGATTAGGCTCTTTCCACTCCTTATTCCATAGTCCATCGAATCTTTACCCAAAACTTGAAAACATCACAACACAAAACTTAACAGGAAACTCATAAGCTCCGTTAGCGAAAGAAAACAAAACACCATTTCAAGGTACTGTAATGAACTCATTCTTTATTTGTATTGGTGTTAAACCTACTGTATTCCAACTTCTCTATGGTTTATAAACTGTTTTACTAGCCATAGATTCATCAAAATAAGCAAACAACACACGAAAAACAGAATCTGTCAAAAACAGAACAGTCTGTAGTAATCTGTAACTAACGCAAACTTCTGGAACACAAAAAATTCTAAAATAAATTGGTGGACCTGAGGAATTTGTCTAGTAATAATCTTCAAAAAGAATAAACTAAATATCACTCTCCAGTAAAAAGTTCTAGCTAATCTCGTGAGCGCTAAAGTTTCGGTTTTTTACAGCGTGATCATAAAGACTTCACCCAAGTCTTCCCAAAGGTTCTACTTGGCACAAACACTAATTAAAACACAAAACCACATCTAAACAGAGGCTAGATGGATTATTTATTCCTAAACAGAACTAAAAAGCAAGAAACTAAAATAAAATTGGGTTGCCTTCCAACAAGCGCTAACGTTTAACGCCCCTAGCTAGGCATTATGATTTCAATGATGCTCACATAAAAGATAAGAATTGAAACATAAAGAGAGCATCATGAAATATAAGACTAGCACATTTAAGTCTAACCCACTTCCTATGCATAGGGATTTTGTGAGCAAACAACTTATGGGAACAATAATCAACTTGCATAGGAAGGTAAAACAAGCATAACTTCAAGATTTTAAGCACATAGAGAGGAAACTTGATATTATTGCAATTCCTACAAGCATATATTCCTCCATCATAATAATTTTCAGTAACATCATGAATGAATTCAACAATATAACCAGTACCTAAAGCATTTTTTTCATGATCTACTTTCATAGAAATTTTATTACTCTCCACATAAGCAAAATTCTTCTCATTCGGGATAGTGGGGGTATCATAAGAGACTTGAATACTATAAATTGTTTCCACATTAAAAGAGTAATGTTCAGAAAAAGGGTAATCATAATCATGACAAGTTTTAGAAATATAATCATCACTACTTTTTATAGCATAAGTTTCATCACAATAATCATCATAAGTAGCAACTTTGTTCTCGTCATAATCACTTTGCATATCAAAACATGGAAGGCTAAAAATATCATCATTATTAAACATAGCATCCCCAAGCTTGGGAAAAACATTAATTGCAGCAAATATATTCTCAAATATGTCAACCTCATCAAACATAGCTTCCCCAAGCTTGGGCCTTTTCGTATCATAAGCATAATCACTCTCATCATTAATAGTATGGATAGCACCAATAGTATAGCAAACATT
>NC_053023.1:426392673-426412451 GCF_003073215.2 Triticum urartu | reverse complement strand
AGAGATTCAGACGATTCTAGAGTATAAGGAGTATACTAATATCACTCGTTTATTCCATCTTGCTTGTAAAGCTGAACGTGAAGTGCAGGATCGACAGGCATTGGCGCGGACTAACTTTTCTGCAGGTCGACCTTCTTCATGGACACCACGTGCATCATCTACTTCCACACGTTCTGCTACACCGGCGCCTCCGTCGGCTGCCACCTCCAACCGTGATACAATAAAGCAGGCACAATCACCACTATCTGCCAAGAGCACACCTTCTGGGCCTGCAAAGAGCTCTTCTTCATCCATGGCATCAACAGGGCAAACACATGATATTATTTGTCGACGTTGCAGGGTGGAGGTCATTATGCGAGAGAATGCCCATCTAAGCGTGTGATGATTGTTACTGAGGATGGTGGGTATGAGTCCGCTAGTGACTATGATGAGGAGACTTTGGCTCTTATTACACATGAAGAACACGGTGGAGATGATTCTGATCATGAGACGCAATACATGGCGCCTGAAGATGCTGACAGGTATGAATGTTTAGTTGCTCAACGTGTTTTGAGTGTGCAGGTTACACAAGCTGAGCAAAATCAGAGGCATAATTTGTTCCATACAAAGGGAGTTGTGAAGGAACGTTCTGTTCGCGTCATCATAGATGGAGGGAGCTGCAACAACTTGGCTAGCATGGAGATGGTGGAGAAGCTATCTCTCACCACAAGACCACATCCACATCCTTACTACATCCAATGGTTCAACAACAGCGGCAAGGTTAAGGTAACACGTACTGTTCGTGTGCATTTTAGTATCTCTACATATGCTGATTATGTTGATTGTGATGTGGTACCTATGCAAGCATGTTCCTTATTACTTGGTAGACCATGGCAATTTGATAAAAATTCTATACACCATGGTAGAAACAATCAGTATACTCTTGTTCATAACGATAAAAATATTACTTTGCTTCCTATGACTCCTGATTCCATTTTGAAAGATGATATTAATAGAGCTAATAAAGCAAAACAGGAGACAAATAAGAGTGAAAATCAGATTGTGGCAAAAGAATTTGAGCACCAAATGAAGCCTAATAATAAACCATCTACTGTTGTTTCTGAAATTAAATTGAAAAGTGCATGTTTACTTGCCACCAAATCTGATATTGATGAGCTAGATTTCAGCAAATCTGTTTGCTATGCTTTTGTGTGCAAAGAGGCATTATTTTCATTCGAGGACGTGCCTTCCTCTTTGCCCCCTGCTGTCACTAACATTTTGCAGGAGTTCGCTGACGTCTTTCCACAAGACGTGCCACCGGGATTACCACCTTTTCGAGGGATTGAGCATCAAATTGACTTAATTCCCGGTGCGCTACCCAACCGTGCACCATACCGTACCAATCCAGAGGAGACGAAGGAGATTATGCGTCAAGTACAAGAACTGCTCGACAAAGGTTATATACGCGAATCCCTTAGTCCTTGTGCTGTTCCTATCATTTTAGTGCCGAAAAAGGATGGTACGTCGCGTATGTGCGTTGATTGTAGAGGCATTAATAATATTACTATTCGTTATCGTCATCCTATTCCTAGGCTAGATGATATGCTTGATGAATTGAGTGGCTCTACAATATTCTCCAAAGTTGATTTGCGTAGTGGTTACCATCAAATTCGTATGAAATTGGGAGATGAATGGAAAACAGCATTTAAAACTAAGTTTGGATTATATGAGTGGTTAGTCATGCCTTTTGGGTTAACTAATGCACCTAGTACTTTCATGAGGTTAATGAACGAAGTTTTACGTGCTTTCATTGGACGATTTGTGGTAGTTTACTTTGATGACATATTGATTTATAGCAAATCTTTGGAGGAACATTTGGAACATTTACGTGCTGTTTTTATTGCTCTACGTGATGCACGTTTGTTTGGTAACCTTGGAAAGTGCACCTTTTGCACCGACCGAGTATCTTTTCTTGGCTATGTTGTTACTCCACAGGGAATTGAAGTTGATAAAGCCAAGATTGAAGCTATTGAGAGTTGGCCGCAGCCCAAAACGGTCACACAAGTGAGGAGTTTCCTTGGCCTCGCTGGTTTCTATAGGCGTTTTGTGAGAGATTTCAGCACCATTGCTGCACCTCTCAACGAGCTTACAAAGAAGGATGTGCCTTTTGTTTGGGGTACCGCACAGGAAGAAGCCTTCACGGTTTTGAAAGATAAGTTGACACATGCTCCTTTACTCCAACTTCCTAATTTCAATAAGACTTTTGAGCTTGAATGTGATGCTAGTGGAATTGGATTAGGAGGTGTGTTATTACAAGATGGAAAACCTGTTGCATACTTTTCTGAAAAATTGAGTGGGCCTAGTCTGAACTATTCTACTTATGATAAAGAATTATATGCTCTTGTTCGGACCTTAGAAACATGGCAACATTATTTATGGCCCAAGGAATTTGTTATACATTCTGATCATGAATCTTTGAAACACATTAAAAGTCAAGCAAAACTAAACCGTAGACATGCTAAATGGGTTGAATTCATTGAGACTTTCCCTTATGTCATTAAACACAAGAAGGGTAAAGAAAATGTTATTGCTGATGCCTTGTCTCGTCGTTATACTATGCTTTCACAACTTGACTTTAAAATATTTGGTTTGGAGACCATCAAAGATCAATATGTTCATGATGCTGAATTTAAAGATGTATTGCAGAATTGTAAGGAAGGGAGAACTTGGAACAAGTTCGTTCTTAACGATGGATTTGTGTTTCGTGCTAACAAGCTATGCATTCCAGCTAGCTCCGTTCGTCTTTTGTTGTTGCAGGAGGCGCATGGAGGAGGATTAATGGGACACTTTGGCGTCAAGAAGACGGAGGATATACTTGCTACACATTTCTTTTGGCCAAAGATGAGACGGGATGTTGAGCGTTTTGTTGCTCGCTGCACTACATGTCAAAGAGCTAAGTCACGACTCAATCCTCATGGTTTATATATGCCTTTGCCTGTACCTAGTGTTCCTTGGGAGGATATATCTATGGACTTTGTTTTAGGTTTACCTCGAACAAAGAAGGGGAGGGATAGCATATTTGTTGTCGTGGATAGGTTCTCGAAAATGGCACACTTTATACCATGTCATAAAAGCGATGATGCTGTTAATGTTGCTGATTTGTTCTTTCGTGAAATTATTCGCTTACATGGTGTGCCAAATACTATTGTTTCAGATCGTGATACTAAATTTCTTAGCCACTTTTGGAGATGTTTATGGGCTAAGTTGGGGACTAAGCTGCTTTTTAGTACTACTTGTCACCCCCAAACTGATGGACAAACTGAAGTAGTCAATAGAACATGTTGTCTCTATGCTTAGGGTTTTGAAGAATAACAAGAAAATGTGGGAAGAATGCTTGCCTCATATTGAATTTGCTTATAATCGTTCATTGCATTCTGCTACAGATGTGCCCTTTTGAAATTGTGTATGGTTTCCTATGTTGGTTTGCGGCGGGTGGAGGGTTCGAGTCAGGCTTGGTCGATGTGTGGTGCCGGGCAATTGGATGGGTGGTGTTTCTGCCATGCGGAACTGGAAGATCTAGCTAATTTGTATATGGTGGCTACGATGAGGTGTGCCGGTAATACGAAAAGGTACGACGCAGCCTGGAATCGAGACAATTTTGCTGTGACACAGATTGATCTGGTTGAAATTTCCCTTTCAGATTTTCCTTTTTCTCTCTTAAATCTCAGTCCTGTGAGACATTTCCACGCCATTAAACAGAGGCTCGGGCGCCATTAATGGAGACCTTGGGAGAGAGGTGAACGGCAGATGGAGGTCAAAGGGCTCTCCTCCCAATAAGCATGCGCAGGGGTCTGATCGCACGCCTCCCGTACTCAAATAGCTACCCTGCACGACGCCTCCTAGCTAATAAAAAAGGGGGCACGTGGCGGCACGTAAATGGTAAATAGAATGCCCATGGTTTCAATAATACTTGTGTTTCCAATTGTAACATGACAACACTTGTTCCAAAATGACTTTGTTGATTGTTAATGTGTGCGCCTTCGCAAATCGGACAACAAAATTACCACAGCATGTTGGTGCCATGTCATGACAACAAGCCAAGTTTCATGATTTTCATGTGTGTTTCGGATTTACAGGAATTAAAACACCAAGTTTCTCAATGTTTCCAGTCGAGCCATGACGCCCAGATGTTTGAATTTCATTCCCATTTCTGGCGGGGGACCTAGAAATTTACCCGAGGACACACATCTGATTTTTCAACCAGCTTTGGTGCACTGGAGCATGTGCTTGTATTTAAAATTTGAATTTTGCACACAAAGGTGACACGTTCCCTCTCAGAACCCTGAGCCTTCTTGAGAGAAGCTCTGGTTTACAAGAAACTTATACCAAAACTTGTTCCTATTCTGCAATTTTTTTACCATGACATGACACCATGCCAAGTTTCATGATTTTCAGGCGTGTTTTGGATTTACAAGAATTTTAAAACCAAGCTTCTCAATCATCTCGGCCGAACCACGATGCCCAGATGTTTGAATTTCATTCCCATTTCTTGCATGGGACCTAGAAATTTACCCGAGGACACACATGTAATTTTTCAATCAACTTTGCTGCACGGGAGCATGTGCTTGTAGTTCAAATTTGAAGTATGCACATTAAATGACCAGAAACTCAATTAATGTATAAAAAAGGCCAAACGAACCCGGAATAATTCCAAAATTTAACAGGGCACTCATATAGTTCTATGTTGCCTCTGTAAAGAAAATCTGGGGGAGGCAGCGTATATTGTTTCGCACACGAAGGTATAAAGAAATTAGCATACCTATTTAATTCTTGGGTTCTTATTATTTATGCCACTAGTTGTGTATCACTACTCTGTTTTGCCATTAGAAGTTACAACTACTCAATAAATGCCATCGATCCATGAGATGCCTGCTCAAAAATACAATTAGATATCTAAAAATTGCCATCGTTAAGTTAGATGTTTGCTCAGAAATGCCATTAGAAATTGTTATTTTCACATCAAACCCCGTTGACCATGTACATGAAAAAATAAATTTGATTCTCACATGATAAGTTAATGGTGTCCAGCACAACACACCCCTCAAAATAAAACTAAGCACCCCCTGGAATTCTTTGACAAAACTAAGCACCCTGAAATCTTTGACAACTACTGCTGGCTATAATGATGTTGGCCATATATATTGTACGTATATAATGTGGAACTAGTGGTTAGTACTATAAACTAATGAATGACGATATCAAGAAACATAATAGTTCTGCTGGGGGGCTCAGCACAACACCCTCAATAAAAAACTAAGCACACCAGAAATTAACTAAAGCAACTAATCCGGTATACACTGCATTAGAACCACCATGAGCAATGACACTGCCACCTTACTCGGAGTCCTCGTCCACATCCTCGACTTCGTCCTTCTCCCTCTTCCTCTTGGGCGATACTTCTTTGCTTGAACCACACACTTGGCTCTTGCTCTTCATCCAACCCTTGTAGATATCGAAACAAAGGTAGCCATCCATTGCAACGTAGTGGATGTGGTCTATATCTAGTAAAATCCACTGCCATGCACGATGAAACACGTGCGGTGGTTCCTTCAGTTCACCGTACGAAGGATGAACCATGGCTCCTGCCAGGGTCAGCATTGAAGGCTGAGCAAGGGAGGGCACCAACCCTTCCTTCTGGAGGTCGAAGGGGTCACCTACAACGAGGCCTATCCGACCCAGGATTTCCTTGTCGTTCCTAAAGTCTACAGTAACGAATTTGACTCGGCCGCCCTTGAGGAACTTCTTAAATTCCTCGCACTCAACGCTGGCATGGAATATGTGGTAGACCAAGCATAAGTCATGCACGCAAACCTGGATCACGGCGGGCTTCTTCTTCTCTACCTCCTTTAGATTCTTCTCGCTTCCTAGGACTATGGTGTACTCAACATCTAGCCCAGCGACCCACTCATCATTTGAGTTTTTGAACATGCGTTTGAAGAGAGCAAGGCATTCTTTCACCGTTGCGGAAGAACGGGTGTAGATGACGTCGAACTCATCGCCGGTGATGGTTCTAACCTTGTACTCACCTCTGATCATGGAGATTTGGGATGCCATGGATTTGGGAAGAGGGTTAGGATTAGTCGAACTGCCGTAATGTGAAAGGACGGGACGACTAGGAGCGGTTTATCGATTGTAAAAATGTCGAGTGGGGGGCGTGTGAATGGTATGGTAGTGGCTTGCCTGGTGGATAAATGGATTCATGCACAGTACTATGGGGGCCTAATTAGATGTCATGTCTACTCGACGCCCAATTAAATGGCTTTCGATGTCATGTCAAGCGTCGGGAAAATTACAGGTGATACGAAGCTTTCCATTCTCTCATGATACGGGCTTCCGAGAGCCCTTGGATCTGAGATACGAACGGTTGTATGGCATGATTCTAGACCTATGGGAAAATATCCTATCCTAGAGGGTTATTATACAAATTTTCAGAAACTTAGCATGCGACCGTTCGATCTCAGATCCAAGGGCTGCCAGCAGCCTGTATCATGGTCGCACCTACGATGACCGTCGCCTCGCTTGCGCGGTCACGCCCATTGAGATTTAACACGGCGCGTTAGGCTATCTGATGTTGGCATGTCATACATAGTCATCACTTAGTCACTTATACAACAAGGTTAGCTATAAGGTTGGCTATAAGAGTATTTTTTGTTTACTTCTCTCTATCTCTTCCAATGAAATGGTGCTTAGATGAGGTGCTATGGGCATTAAATGGCTTAGCAACTCAAGTCCCCAATGCATAGGTGCTTAGTTTTCTGTTGGTAAGACTAGTCATAGTGGGGAGTAACTTAGAGTGGTAACATGCTTATGTTACTACTCTATGTTACTACCTCCACAATGCGTAGTAACATATGTGTTGTGTCATGCATCACTTCATTTATTAGGTTATAGACTCATCTTTTCTTAATATGTGTGATGTTACAGTAACTAGCTATGTTACCACATGCCTCTCTTTCTTCATTACTTACATGCCACATCATCTATTTTGCCTAGATAAGTGTGATGTTACCACCTATGTTACTCCCACTGGGGGTAGTCTAAGTTTGCTTCATCTAGGTAAACGCGCTTATCACCGTTTCTTCCTAGGGTCACCAAACTAGTCTCTCTCTCTCTTCTTAATTAACTTGCCACATCAGACTTTATGCCTATGTGGCAGGCTTAGCACCTGTAGGATCAAGTACAATAGTGGGCTATAAGCCCTCTTTACATGGCATTTTTGCATATGTGGGGGAAAGAGGCAAGGAAAAAGGGGAGGAGTGGGTTCTCAAGCAAGAGCCAGCCTCTACATGGTGGAGCATCGGGAGAGGCACCTGTATGGAGGTGGTCAGGAATCGGGAGACTCACGCCGGTCGTACCGCCGTAGTTAAAATGATAATGGCAAGTAAAATCACCTGGCCCCACCTATCCAGTAGTAACTCATTGTCAAATCACACATCCCTACGTTTGCAGCAGGCTACTCCCTCATCTTCTCGCATCTCTGTCGAACCGACTAGGTAGAACTGCTCTGCCTACCGTGCGGGAAAAGCCCCACCCTCGATTTTAAATAGTATAGTATACTAATTTTGTATCCATGGATTGCGCCATGGAGCAAAGCCTCAAGAAAATGGCGGTACACATGTACGGAGTATACAGCACGCCCGTCGCATTCGCGACGCACCCCAGATGGTCGGTCAGTCTGGCACGCCGCTCTCCGAGTGGGACGCGCATCATATTGCGTTTGCACACACATGTGGGACCGCAATTGAGAACCGACCATAGGCACACTCCCTGGCCCCGCAAGTCGGGTGAGTTAATAGAA
This sequence comes from Triticum urartu, assembly GCF_003073215.2. NCBI lineage: Eukaryota > Viridiplantae > Streptophyta > Magnoliopsida > Poales > Poaceae > Triticum > Triticum urartu. The sequence continues at coordinate 426,404,614 of NC_053023.1, read as the reverse complement.
GAGAGAGACGAGCGATAGTACTACTAGAGAAGTGTTGTAGGAGTACATACGTTGGTACCTGGACGATCCCTGCAAGACACGGAAGATCAGTTCGTCCATGCATGTGACCAGACTCCAGCAGACACGCCTGGATTGGCCATCGTCTACATATCGTGCAGGCTGTGTTGTACAGGGATGTAGTTCTGGTGAGAAATCTAAAAAAAGGTTTCTTGTCATCTCGCAAAATTAGGTGTCATGTGCTTCGGATCACTGCGAGAGTTAAACAGTGACAACTGAGTTGGGCTAGTCATTGGGGGCACATGCACGAAGACTACTCGGCTTCCATCTAGGTCAAGCCGGCTATGTTAATTAGGACATCTATTGACGGACCCCTTTTCTACAAGTTTATGTTTAATTTGAGCTTTGATCCTCGTCTAGTTTGTCCGTCAGAATTCATCTTGTCTCCTTTGGGCAGTGAGGTTATGATTTCTTGTCATGTGGCATCTTTTTGTGTTCCAATCTAAATCCAGCGCCACTCCTCTCCTCTTCCATTTCAAAACCACCGGCCCTCCTCTCCTGTTCCAATCCAAAACCAGCGTCGCTCCTCTCCCGTTCTAATCCAAAACCAGCACTGCTCCTCTCCTCTTCCATTCAAAAACCATAACCGATGAGTGAAGGTGCTGTGGAGAAGTAGATCGATGGAGGAGTACAACCGATACGCGAGGATCGCAGACGGGGACCCTGTGAGGCACTACAAAAAAGTACACTTCCGTGATGATACATGTTTGTCACAATAGGTCGCTTTTTTTGTCATGCATGTACATCCATGACAAATTTATGACAGAACCAAGATAGTCATACCTGTGCTGTCGTAGAAGTGTTCCATGACATTACCAAAATTCGCGTCACAGAAGTGCTTTCGTCAAGGGTGACCGACACGTGGCATCCACCGTAACGGAACACCGTTAAGCTATCGGGTCAGGTTTTGGATCCGATAACCCGTTAACAGCCCCGACCAATGGGAAATTTCCACGTGTAAAATTCTTATTGGCCGGACAAAACACGTGTCAGCTCGTCAGTTGGTCAGATAGGCGCCTATGATACGTCGACATGTGGCACGGCCCAACAGAGGCCCATTCCTGTGAAAAGGCCGGCCCGTTTGACTTGGTCAAAAGCTGGCGGGCTGGCCCATGGAAAGCCTGTTAACGGCCTGTTCGCATATAGCCCATTTACAGCCCCCTAACCCAAGGCCCATTACGCCCTATCCGAATTAGGCCCAATAGCGTCATCTGGGCCATCCAATATGATTCCAGCCCGTTTTCACTTCTGGCCCATGTATGGCCCATGACGTCTTTCGGCCCATATGAGGCCCTATGTAACTCTTGGCCTATTAACGGCCCGTGGTGAAACTGGCCCGTAATGAACAGTGTATCACTTTACACCCATTAACGACCCATGGTGAAACTGGCCCGTAATGAACAGTGTATCACTTTATACCCATTAACGGCCCGTTATTCCGTTGGGCCGTTTCCAGCCCATGTTATCTTTCGGCCTTCTCAGAGCCCATTTATTCTTGGGCTCATTTCTAGCATTCGTTTACTTATGGCCTGTTACTGTCATTTTCTGCTTGCGGGCCAAATTCAGCCCGTGGTTACAGTCGGCCCATTTGTGGCCCATTAATACGTTGGGCCGTTTTCATAGCGTCATTAAATACGGCCTATTAACGATAGCCCGTTACGGTTGGCCCATGAACGGACGATTCCAACTCTAGACCGTTTACGGCCATAATGCAGCCTGTTATTGGCCCATGTTTGGCCAATCGATCATACGACCCGTATAAGGCCCATTGATGATACGGCCCGTAGAAGGCCCATTGTTTCTACGGCCCGTAGAAGGCCTACTATTTCTATGGTCCGTAAAAGGCCCACTGTTTCTACGGCCCGTAGGAGGCCCAGTGTCACTACAGTAAATATTAGCCCATGGTTATTGTGGCCTAGTTTTAAAATAGGTTATTGCAGCCACTAGTTAACCGCGGAAAAAGAACTGCAATGACTACAAGGAAAAAAATAAACAAGACAACAAGGAAATAAATAAGCAAGCAACTAACGCTAGGCTATTACAGCTATTACACATATTACATCCACTGGGCATCAAAGTTCGCCACCAGTGCAAATATAGGGAACAAAGCAGCATATCATATAAACTGGCCGTCAAAATTGGCCACCAGTGCAAATAAATGTGGCAGCAAAACAAGAGCATAACTGAAACAACTTCAGAAGAGCTCAAGAAACGTTATCCTGGGTATCCACCATGCTGGCAATAAGCTTAGCAAGCTGATTAGCTTTGTCCTGTTTGGTGCTAAAATCCTCCAACGCTTGCTGTTGCACCAGAAAGTATCCATCTGAATGCTCCAGGGACTTCCACAGTCCTTTCGCTTCTTGTCGTAGCAGAGCTGATTGATGTCTTTCAGCTTGTAGTTGAGACTCAACAAACCGAATTGATTCAGACAGTGAGTTTGAATAGCTTGTGCAAGCGGTAGTGGCCAGTAACTCCAACACTAAACCAAGATAGGATGTGTCACTATCCTAAACCTTATCCGCATTACTTCCTTTACCATTGCTTAATAAGGCACTCTTCCCCAATATTCTGTCAGCATTCTAAAAGAAGAAACAAGCAGACACATAACAAGTTTAGCATGTACTAGTATATGAAACTCATTTCGGTGAACCAGTTCATTAGTAAGGTGGACAGGATTAAAATACCAAGTCTTCTATTGCTAAGTACTAGTACATAATAAAAGCATCAAACAAACATATATCTATGTCCTATGGTAGCAATGGAATCTTAAATTAGAACAGTTGTTCTTCAGGTTTACGCACTTGTTCTACATGAACAGAGTATAGTAAGACGCGAGAATATAATACATAAAAATAGAAAATGAGCTCATAGACCTTACCACATTCTTGGTTCCGGACCAGTACAGAACAAGGCGTTCCCAGTCATCGTCCAGTAAATGTGTCTCAGGAGAACGTAAGGGAATTTGATGAGTTTCTTTCCTGGTGAAGTACGTTTTCTTCAGGTAATTCCGATACCGCCACCAAGCATTCTTGAAGAAGCGTAAGAAGGTATTAATGCCAACGACGGCATTCAGAGCCTAAGGCTTTGGGGGATGCCGGATGGCATCCTCTTTTCGTCTTTCGTTCACGCATGTCAACGTTTGTTTTACCATATATATTGAGTTACTATTTCGTTTATGTACGAACATGGAGGAAGATAATATGTGTGCTTTGCGTATGTAGTGAGTACACCTTTTATTTTCTTTTTGTCTTTTGGCTGCACGTGTCCGGATTGAGATTGGAGAAACTAAACAGACAAAGTGAAATGATCCACTTGAATAGTAGTTATGAGCATAATAATATACTCATAGGTTGCAATACAATTCACTACCTCGCGAACTTACTGCTATTTTTCTTCCATCTGACTAGCTTTCAATCTTAATAATCTTTTCTGCAATGAATTTTTGTCGCAGTAATTCGGCTTCTATACGTAGCTTACGTTCATCTCTATAATAGCTTTTTAGAGCAAGGTGGTGGTTTTTATTTTATAGAAATTATTGAATATCTCAATCCGCTGAATTCATCTTGATATGCCTTCACTTTGAGCGAGCGTAGAGTCTTATAGAACATCATAGTTTGATGCTATACCTCTACTTATCTTGGGATATTAATAAATTGGGCTACTTACATTGATGAGGGGTATTGGGGAGTATCGCACTATGAGTTGAGTACTGGAAACACCACTTTGGATATAGTGGCTACGCCATGGATTACTATGAGAAGTTTGTAGGAGGACGTATGCCCGTTTTGCAGACTTAGTGCATAGATGGTGGGATATAGATGAAGGAATATGCCCTAGTATGGCAATAATAAGTTTGAGTGCTCATGTTCCGCTTTGAGAATGATTGCGTGATAAGTGTCTATAACATGTAATCTAGTGTCTCCTGCAGAATTCTGTCATTAACCGGGCATAGGCATAGATTACGGGTGTGATGGCGTGAATAAGGCACAGGTACTCACACAGGTCTTCCACATAGTATCCTCTACGGACTTAGGTCATGCGTTAAGGTCAAAAAGATGGTTATAGTGCTGCCACTATATTATGGCGTGAGAGATGTAGTAGATGGCTTGGTACTTGGTTTTGATTACGTGCATGTACATACACTCAATACGCGGAGAGGGATAGGGATCTATCACTACCACAAGTTGCATGTATCTTGGTTAACCGTTAAAGGATCTCGTATGTATGTTTTGTAGTTGCCACTTGTATGAGCCTGGTCACTTCTCCCACGCTGTACCTAATAATTACATGCGCATGATATTACACTAGAGTGAAACTATATAAGTGATTGAACTGAGATCTCGACCTTGTATGGCAGAGAGACCACCGTCATTGTAGTGAGTGTAGCGAACAAAAGCGTGGCACCATGATAAATACATGTGACGATGTTGTAATTAATTGGAATGGTAGCATCTACTAGATAAGACGGTATAGTCCACTGACAGGATTACATGTTATTGAGCTTATTAGTACGTATTGCGAAGCAGTTATGACTAAACTAGGTCTGGATGCCAAACGATTGAGCATCGAAGGATTACAAGGTTAGGATCTCTAGGACACACACAGTATGACCAGAATCAGCACTGACTATAATCTCCAGCATCACTATGTGACACAAGTAAAATGATAGTTCAGGTTGATCTGCACGAGATATTTATTGTAAATATTCGAGCAATATCAGATAATTATATTAGTAGGACAAATTATACGGATCACACGATATCGTAGATAGATTGGATCGTTTCCGTAAATAAACACGTGATGACAGATATTCGGTGGTAATGATGTTTAATACTCAGGCAAATTTGCATATACAATGACACCAGCGATGACAAAGGGAACAACGTCATGTTCGGTTATGCTCATTGGATAACGGTCGTAGAGTCAGTATAAAAGTGGACTCTATATGGTTAGCAAGAGCATGTACAGGCCATGCACGAAGGGTAATGGGTAGCATGAACTGGTGCTCGCTATTTGGTTATTGGACCGGAGACATCGTTGCTCCGTGGAATCATCCATTCTAGTATGTCAGTACTGGCTCACGAACCCGTAGGTCCGCAGCTTAAGGACTTCACAGAATGACAGATCTGCTATATACGAGTATGCAGTGGTTTATGATTTGATGTATAGCACTGTCTGCGAGCTTTTTTCTATCCAGATTTTTTTCATGTGAGAGTGATGGTCTGTATTCGGTCCACAGAAGAGTAGTTTAATGTACAAACATTGTTCGACAATACTGGGATGATGTGTATGCAAGAAAAGGATGGGCACATCGAGTACAAAGACGTAATGAGTCTCGGAAATAGTGCCGATATGGTAACAAGAAATGGGGCATTAGAGTATTAATTTTGAGACACCTATATGTTATTGTGCGTATGATCTGGAAGTGTATAGTCCGTAGAGTAGCGTAAGGACATCGAAGTTGCATCTTATTATAATCAGAGAGGGAGTAGACAACGAAACGAAGGTGCCATTGGAAACCACCTGGGTACTGAATAATACTAAGTACAGGCCATTGAAGTTGATGATCGTTGTAAAGTAGTAAAAGAGCAGAAACTGACAAGGGCGAGCAGCCACAACTAATGGGCGACTGGAGCTATGCAGTAACATCCTATCCCCAGTCGCTACACGCGTTGAGGGGTCCACCGACAATCAGCACTTAGGGGGAAACTGAAGGGGTCGCCGGTGTCTCCGCCTTCTCACGATCCTTTCCCCCCTCCGCGATACCTAATTCGCTACTGAGGATGACTTGAGGTGGGAGGTGGAGAGCTCCAATCCCCACCAGCAGGGCAGGCAACCTTACTCTTTGAGGCCATTACGCGACTCCGTATCGTCTCATTGGCCAGGAACAACACTTGGCTACCCTGTAGTCTGTTGCTCGCCTCCCCCCTTTGACCTTTATATCGACGGAGGCAGGGACCCCTAGACAACACAAGTTGATCCACGTGATCATATTCTTAGCCGTGTGCGGTGCCCCCTTCCACCAAGTCCTCGATAATATTGTAGCGGTGCTTAGGCGAAGCCCTGCGACGGTAGTAACATCAAGATCGTCACCATGCCGTCGTGCTGACGGAACTCTTCCGACACTTTGCTGGATCGGAGTCCGCTGTCGGATCTACAAGGGATACGAGCTGAACGTGTGCTAGAACTCGGAGGTGCCGTAGTTTCGGTGCTTGACCGGGTCGGGTCGGGCGAAGACGTACGACTACAACACAACGCTTCCGCTTCGAGTCTACAAGGGTACGTAGATCACACTCTCCCCTCTCTGTTGCTATGCATCACCATGATCTTGCGTGTGCGTAGGAAATTTTTTGAAATTACTACGTTCCCCAACAGTGGCATCCGAGCCTAGGTTTTATGTGTTGATGTTATATGCACGAGTAGAACACAAGTGAGTTGTGGGCGATATAAGTCATACTGCTTACCAGCATGTCATACTTTGGTTCGGCGGTATTGTTGGATGAAGCGGCCCGGACCGACATTACGCGTACGCTTACGCGAGACTCGTGTCTCTACCGACGTGCTTTGCACATAGGTGGCTGGCGGGTGACATCAGTTTCTCCAACTTTAGATTGAACCAAGTGTAGCGTGCTACGCCCGGTCCTGTGCGAAGGTTCGAAGAACAACAGCACCAACTTAAGATCAAATTATATTGGTATGCTCGCGTTCCTATTACTCTTATAGACTGCGAACGTGATTGAATTCTTAGCCAATGTCTTGACATTATGAGAGGCCCTGAGTAGAACTACAGCCACCAATGAATATCTTCTGCGAATACAAATAGTTAATGTATTGAGGAACTCTATAATTATAGGCATGTGAGCGATGAATTGTGAATAGTGACTAAGTATGGAGCTAAAGGATGAGCATTGACAAGTGTCTTGATTTGTTTTATATTGGTAGGGAGGGAAGATCATTTGATGTATAACAGAGGAGTTTATTCATGAGTACAACTGCGAAGGATGCCATATGTAGGTGCTGCAAGTCTTTAGTTAGATGGTATCTTTCGTCTATTAATGCGCTGATAATTCACGAGTAAAAAGGCTTGGTCTACGATCATATATAGCATCCTAAGACGCGGAGTGAGTGATAGTCGTGAGAAGAACACGTCTAGCGTCTCTTAGATACGAAATTGAGCATTGCTATTGGGAGGGTGATACCGCCTAGGTGTCAGCCGGTTGAGAGGCGATAATGACACGAAGCATGGTTGGGGGAGTATCGCGAGAGTCCCAAGCAGAGGTAGAGTATTGAGTCGTTCAAAATACTGAGAACCCACTTGAGCGTTTGATAGCGGATAGTAAGATCCGTTCTTTAATCTGTTCGAGGCACTATCCAAGAGCCTCTGCACTCTAGCACCGGTAGCAAGCTCTGTAATCAAGATGAGCTCACGACATGAGTACAAGAAGGTGTTCTCCTGAGTATCACCGTTGGAAGATTACGTCTCGAGAGATGACACGAGAGCAGGTTGAAGAAATTGCTCTCAGGCAACAGCGTGCTACCATGAAATTCAGGGTATGGTTGATCAGGCTCTACGTTCAAATACAACGGGTGCAAAACAGTTGCACACGCTGTGATACTCAGGTTATTCACTTGACGAGCCGAATACCAGGTTATAAACTTGAAGCCAAGCTATATCAGATATGGCCTCGGAACACGGAGACCGAAAGGTCGAGCGTGAATCATATAGTAGATATGATCAACATAGTGATGTTCACCAATGAAACTACTCCATCTCACGTGATGATCGGACATGGTTTAGTTGATTTGGATCACGTGATCACTTAGAGGATTAGAGGGATGTCTATCTAAGTGGGAGTTCTTAAGTAATATGATTAATTGAACTTAAATTTATCATGAACTTAGTCCTGGTAGTATTTTGCAAATTATGTTGTAGATCAATAGCTCGCGTTGTTGCTTCATATGTTTATTTTGATATGTTCCTAGAGAAAAATTGTGTTGAAAGATGTTAGTAGCAATGATGCGGATTGGATCCGTGATCTGAGGTTTATCCTCATTGCTGCACAGAAGAATTATGTCCTTGATGCACCGCTAGGTGACAGACCTATTGCGGAGCAGATGCAGACGTTATGACGTTTGGCTAGCTCAAATATTGATGACTACTTTGATAGTTTAGTGCACCATGCTTAACGGCATAGAGATCACAGGGCTATTGAAGAATACGAATCGTTGACGTACCATGGAAACAATAATTGAGATGTAATAAGTCAGGAATTCATTAATGGATCTAATTCAATATGCTAATATTTTAACCTCGCCAGTTAAGAGGAATATGAGTCTAGTCATTCGCAAAAGCCACCCACAATCGACACTGCGGATATATTATAATTCATAAAGCGTAAAATTATTCCACTACAGAGGAGCAATCGCTCAACTTAGCTGAGCATGTCTCAGTTGTGCTAGCTAAACTTAACCAAGCAACAATCGCTATGATCAAATGTGGGAGTTAAGCTACTCAAGATCAAAAAAAGCTTATTGAGCAAAAGGTTCTCCGTAGTGAGAAAACACTTGCTTTGAACCCATAGTCGACTCAAGTCTTTGGGTATACAGGTAGACCACTTTCTCGCTGGGATTGTCCGATTCTAGAGCACCACGCACGGACTGATCCTCCAGGCTGAAGGGCCTCCTATCTCAGTACCGACCCAGCGCTGAGTAAGGTAAGTAACAGAGGACTCAAGAAATAGACGAATGTCCGCGTTAAGCTTTTCATGATGATGACAGTCGGACTTGAAGTGCTATCGATAATCAAAGAAGAGATAGTCATGGTCTAGCATGTGTAGATTGGGAAAATCCACTAGTCTTCAACACAAGGAATAAGGGAGACAATGGTATACCCTTCAACGAACGCATAACGGCAGCACTAAGGTTTGCTTGCTTTAGTTATCGAAGCCCGATGCATCAGGAGATCGCAACGCACTTGTTATACCTCAAGTTCTTCCATACCGTTGACTAAAGTGTATGCGCTCGAGTCTAGGTGGAAGCGGAGGAACTAGAGCGAGTTGGCGCTCAGCGATATTTGGCGGATACAATATGGATATAAGTGAATCAAAAGTCATGATAATGTACTATATGACCATGGTTGTATGGATGAGATGTGTATCTCTGAACGAGTGCGCACTCTCTAGTGTTTATGCAACTTCAGTAGGAAGCTGGGAACTAGTTGCTCTTAGTAGGTACAATCATAACACTGGGATAACAGAGTCAAACACATAAGACAGAAATAGATCGATGGATAGACTAGTTAACCTGCGTGGAAGTAATATTTGTTGCCCTTATGGGAAGTAGTTCCGCCAATACAGGTATGATCAATCATCTGCACACGGAGTAATTAACTTAGCGGGCTTAGTGTTGAACCTCCAGAGTATAAGTGTTATTGTTCGGTTCTTTGCGATGCTCGTAGCAGTGAATGATCGACTATTTCGATCAGTATCTTAGTCTCGCATATATACCATTGTTGTTATCAATATATTACAAACGAGGTAAGTAACTAATTGGTGGTGGTTTCTTTGCCATTTCGAGACTATGATAGTAAAACACCCACAGAAGAACACTTATATGGTTACACACCCAATGAAAATAGTTCATTGGATCTCGATCGTAGTGATACACATATTCATAATATTGAAACCAAAAGATGCGAAGTTAATAATGATAGTGCAACTTATTTGTGGCACTGCCGTTTAGGTCATATTGGTGTAAAGCGCATGAAGAAACTCCATGCTGATGGGATTTTGGAATCACTTGATTATGAATCACTTGGTGCTTGCGAACCATGCCTTATGGGCAAGATGACTAAAGACTCCGTTCTCCGGAACAATGGAGCGAGCAACTGACTTATTGGAAATAATACATACTGATGTATGCGATCCGATGAGTGTTGAAGCTCGCGGAGGGTATCGTTATTTTCTGACCTTCACATATGATTTGAGCAGATATGGGTATATCTGCTTGATGAAACATAAGTCTGAAACATTTGAAAAGTTCAAAGAATTTCAGAGTGAAGTGGAAAATCATCGTGACAAGAAAATAAAAGTTTCTACGATATGATCGCAGAGGTAAAATATATAAAAATTAAAAATTAAATTTTATTTATATAAACTAATAATAGTTTCACAAACTATGCCACATAAATATATAACATTTAGAAAAAAAAAATAAAAAAAAATAAAAAATAAAATATTAAAATAAAATTAATATATAAATTTAAATTATATATTTTATATTATATAAAAAAATTATTATTTTATTATTATAAAAAAAAAAAATAAATTTAACAAAAAAAATAATAAAAAAAATATCCATAATATTAAAAAATTTAAATAAAAAATTAATAAAAATATTAAAAAAAAAATAGTAAAAAAAAAATAATAAATAACAAAATTTTTTTAAAATAAATATAAATAATATTAATTAAAAAATATAAAAATATAAAAAAATATTTTAAATAAAAAAAAAAATACTATATAAATTTATTTGAGTTACGAGTTTGGTCTTTCAGTTAAAACAATGTGAAATAGTTTCACTACTCACGCCACCTGGAACACCATAGTGTAATGGTGTGTCCGAACGTCATAACCGTACTTTATTAGATATAGTGCGATCTATGATGTCTCTTACCGATCTACCACTATCGTTTTGGGGTTATGCATTAGAGACAGCTGCATTCACGTTAAATAGGGCACCATCTAAGTCCGTTGAGACGACACAATCTGAACTGTGGTTTGGCAAGAAACCAAAGTTGTCGTTTCTTAAAGTTTGGGGTTGTGATGCTTATATGAAAAGGTTTCATCCTAATAAGCTCAAACCCAAATCAGAGAAATATGTCTTCATATGATACCCAAAGGGGACTTTTGGGTACACCTTCTATCACAAATCTGAAGGCAAGACTTTTGTTGCTAAATTCGGAGTTTTTCTAGAGAAGGAGTTTCTCTCGAAAGAAGTGAGTGGGAGGAAAGTAGAACTTGATGAGGTAACTGTACCTGCTCCCTTATTGGAAAGTAGTTCATCACAGAAATCTGTTCCTGTGACTACTACACCAATTAGTGAGGAAGCTAATGATGATGATCATGTAACTTCAGATCAAGCTACTACCGAATCTCGTAGGTAAACCAGAGTGAGACCCACACCAGAGTGGTACAGTAATCCTGTTCTGGAAGTCATGTTACTAGACCATGATGAACTTGCGAACTATGAGGAAGCGATGATGAGCCCAGATTCCGCGAAATGGTTTGAGGCCATGAAATCTGAGATATGATCCATGTATGAGAACAAAGTATGGACTTTGGTTTGACTTGCCCGATGATCGGCAAGCCATAGAAAATAAATGGATCTTCAAGAGGAAGACGGACGCTGATAGTAGTGTTACTATCTACAAAGCTAGAATTGTCGCAAAAGGTTTTCGACAAGTTCAAGGTGTTGACTACGATGAGATTTTCTCACTCGTATCTATGCTTAAGTCTGTCCGAATCATGTTAGCAATTGCCGCATTTTATGAAATCTGGCAAATGGATAAACAAAACTGCATTCCTTAATGGATTTACTAAAGAAGAGTTGTATACGATGCAACTAGAAGGTTTTGTCGATCCTAAAGGTGTTAACTAAATATGCAAGCTCCAGCGATCCATCTATGGACTGGTGCAAGAATCTCGGAGTTGGAATATACGCTTTGATAAGTTGATCAAAGCATATAGTTTTATACAGACTTGCGGTGAAGCCTGTATTTACAAGAAAGTGAGTGGGAGCACTACAACATTTCTGATAAGTATATGTGAATGACATATTGTTGATCGAAAATAATGTAGAATTATTCTGCAAAGCATAAAGGGTG
>NC_053023.1:426366537-426391673 GCF_003073215.2 Triticum urartu | reverse complement strand
CGACGTGGCAGATGGGGCAATAGAACAAGGTTATGGTTCAAAAAGAGGTAGCATACCTGAGGGTCGGCGGGAAGTGGCTTCGCTCGTGGTCGTCGTCCCTCCGCACACACTACGGCAGCGAGCTTGGGGACGAAGGCCATCCCGCGCGGGCGCTAGGTCTGAGAGGACGGCCTTGTCGTCAGTGCGTGACCTCGCTCGCCGATGATGAGTGCGTCAACGATGCACGTCCTTTTCTTCCCCGGCGAATCTGTGACCACCGGTGAGGAGGGAGAGAGGGGCCGTCTTTTTTAGATCTGGAGAGAGGGTGGTAGTGTGAGAAGCAAGTGGGCAACCCTTAGCAAGAAAGCGCTCAAGCTCCAGCCTATATTTTTTTATACTACTAGTACTAGAGGTGGAGTAGTGGTAGAGTAGTTTATATTTTCTCTGCGTACAGTACCAGTTAGTCGTGCTTCAAAACTGATTGGCACGCCATTAAAAAAATAAAGGTGAATAACTAATGCGGCACCTCGGGCCAACGCGGCCAGATCGCATTTTGCATGAGAAATTACACACCATGTTTCGTTGACATGTGGTCCCGTTCCAACATATCAGTGAGACGACGGCGAGTAGTAGGAGTATTTCCGAACGGACGTGTAGGCCGGGGCGCCTCTTCGTGAACCGTGGCAAACTCGCAACCGTCCACCGACTCTTCGCCTTTCCCTCTCGATTTGGAGCTGCTGTCACACGCTCTTCCTCTCCCTCCTCCATTTTCCTTCAGCCCTTCACCCTTTCTTCTGCCATTGTTCGATCGTCTTCTCCATGGAGGGAACAGGCCGGAAACGACCTTGTTATTCTTGCCCTGATCTGAAAGATGACGTGGTGGAGGAACTCATTGATCGGTGTGACGTCATCACCTAAGCTAGCGTGGCAGGTTCGTTCAACCCCATTCTCGACTCAACTAATAACATCATTACAAAGAACCCAAGAGTCAAGGAGCAGTTTGATCTCCCCTATCTTCTTCGCCGTGACCTTGAGATGACTGGCGCCGGTACGACGGAGGCCTCGCCCTGTGCAAGTTGATGCCGCTTGATAATGATACGTATGATGTTAAGATGCCATCGCTTGAGGGAAAGGCTTGGGCGGGTGCAAATGGAGATTGGGTTGTTTACATTGGGTCCAACTACGAGTGGGAACTTGTGAATGTGTACACTCGTCACCGGGTTCCACTTCCAAAAATCTCAGCACACTGCCTAGAGGTTGAGCACACCGGTAATGTACACATGTTCAAATACGATCATGGTGACTGTATTCTATGGAAGATAGCAATTTGTCGAGTTCCCAACTGCTCTTGGAATTACAACAACTATGATGTTGTTGCTATCTTTGACAAGCTTGTTGCCGTCCTTGATGGTTTCACTCAATGGATATTGCTCAAAAATCAGTTTTCGTACACGGATGAGTATTGTGATGCAATTCAATACGAGGGCCTTGTGTTTTCTGCCACCACTCGTGGCACTGTTTTTGCATGCCATCCTCATAGTTTCGGTACATTTGTCTTCCACCGTAATTATAATTGTTTCATCCACATGCATGCGGGTTAGCAAGTTTCCCTTTACTAATTAACCTTCTTCTTGTGTTTCCAAGGTCCTGTGAACATCCCACCACCTATAGAAAAAATTTATAACCAAGGGGGAAATGACGATGGTGATGATCAAGAGCATGAGGACGAGCAGCGCCCATATACTCTGTGGCGCCTGGCAACTAATTCCGATGGATCACCTCTTCTTGTGTGTATACAGCCCACTGATGATGTTACTGCTAAGGAAGCAGGTGTCTCCCATGGTCGCACTCTCCGGACCTATTACAACACCTGTTGCATGGTATACGGGATGGATACTAGTGTGCTAGCGCCAACTCCTTCTCCCTGGTACAGAATTGATAGTCTTGGAGAAAACTCGCTCTTCCTTGGACAAAACTATCCGATGATGGTGAAAGGCGATCCAATTGCTGTTGACACATTTATGAGAAGCAATTGTGTCTATACCTCAGACATTTGTGTGGTTCCCTACCCTGGTAGGGATATAGTAGGCCGCTTCAGCCTGGATGATCAGTCCTGCATTGGTTTCCAGATCGACAATCGATGGCCCGTCCCAGAGAATCACTTGTGGTTCAAAGCAAGCGTTTCCAACGCCGAGGAATGGTTGAGTTGAAGTTCATTTCATTGCTTGTTATTTGTTGTGTGGTGAAAACTTTAGTATTTATAATGTATCCTCGTTGTCGATGTGGGTTGATGACCTGTTGTATGTAATAAAATGATATGCATGTGATAAACTTACTAAATTTATGAATGGCTTTCGAGTCGCTTCTCTGAATTTGTACTAGCTTCACATGCTTCACGCGTCGGGCGGGTGTTTTTACTGTAGCCATATGTTCATGTGTTCTTTGTATGTAACCAGCACCTCGAATCCTCGATAGTAGTATACTATATACTAGTAGGAGTAAGTAGTAGGAGTAGTAGGGTGGCATGGGCCAGAACAAGCATTCACGTCCAGGAGTATGGCACACGCCACCACCACAACATCCATCTGACACCATATTATTTCTTGGAGTCCGTGCTAGAGCAATCTCTTCAACCTCGTCGTTTCTCTAACTTCAGCCATCGCACGGCGGGCGAGGTGGGGCTTTGCCGATAGTCGGTTTCCTTAACCGCGGTCCCACTTGTAAGGCCAACTTCAACGCACGACCCCAAACGCACCTCCGTTTTGCACGAACTCCAACGATAATTTTGACTAGAAAAGCAAGACCAAAGAAAACAAGAACCACAAGAATACATTTTACTACTCTGTAAGTTGGATTAGTGCCTTCTCGATGCATTCATTGTTGATCTGCGGAGGCTCGATCTTGCGTGCTTCTTTCTTCTTCGAGTGTAAAGAAGTAGACGTTGCTTCCTCGCATCTAGTCTCATGTCTAGCCTCTATTCTAGTAGGAGTATCAACAAGTGCACTAATCTCATCTCTAGCCTCTGTGCTAGCTAAAAGTGATAGAACATCTACTAAATTGCACTCTATCAATATATGGATGTACTCTTCTTCCCAATACAAAAACTTGCATCCATTCTACTCCCTCCGTTGCACAATACATGCCTTCTATTTGTCAAAATATATATGTATCTAGACATGTCTTAGTATATAGGTACATCCATTTTTGGACAAATGGAAGTCAAGTATTTTGGAACGGAGGGAGTACACAATAAAATTTTTAAGTTAGCACAACTAGTCTAATCCGAGAGCAGAACCGAAGATTTGGTCGGGTTCTTCCTCCTTTTGCCGACACGTGGGACATCCAGCATCCAGGTCGTGTCATGAAAGAAAATAGAGTGGCAGTTGAAGCCACAAGATGTGCATCTTGGGTTAAACTGTAAATAGAATCTTACTACTCTTGAGTAACTCCAAAAGCGGCCACCGAAGATCTTTATTGGATTTGTTTTTCATCACCAGCACGTCGAGGTGAAAGATGTGCAGGTTCAGTGGGTCCTCTTGCGTTTTCACTGACATGTGGGGCCACATGTGAGCAAACAGACGATGGGCTCCGCGCGTCCGCTGGCTGGCTGAGAAGAGAGATAGAGGAGGGCTGAGCACGGACTGCAAGAAATTTGTTCTACGTACCTCGATATAGGCTCGATATAGTGGGGTGGCATGGGTCATAACTAGCATTCACGTCTAGTAGTACGGCACACGCCACCCACACGAGTCCCATCCGACACCAATTTTCTTGGAGTCCGTGCTACAGCCATCTCTTCCCCCTCCTGTTTTCTCAGCCATCGCGTGGTGGGCGGGGTGGGGGTTTGCCGATAGTCGGTTTGCTCAACTGCGGTTCCACTTGTAAGTGAAAATGCAACACCGCACGCATTCCCGCTTGAGCGGCGTGGCGGACCAACCGTGTGGGGGTGCGACGCGAACACGGTAGGCTTTTCCTTTTAAACTCGTAACTTGTAAAATTTGGTTCTGCTCCATGGCGCGACCGATAGATAGAAAATAACGATTTTGCCTAGAGTAATGAGAAGTTTGGTTCTGGCGCCGTTCATGCATGGAGTACATATGAAAATTATGAAGTTGATGCGAAAGGTAAGATAATTACTGTAGTATCATATACTACTACATGGATTTGATGAAAAGATAAAAATACATACGGATCCATCAACGTTCAACGACATCCTCACGCCCTAGTGCGCCGGGTCACCAACCGACGTGTGAGGAGCAGCGGCGTTGGCGGCGAGCTCAACGTGCTTCTGAACAGTGCCGTCCAAGGTTGCCCTGCGCTCCAAGAAGGCCAGCGTCCTATCGTCCTCCTCTTGCATGTAGTAGTCCTTGTGGACGATTTGCGCGTAGACGTGGGTGATTATGTCGATGGTGTCTTGCTGCGCCAGGCGCTGCGCGGCGAGCGCGACCTCGAGGTGGACATTCTCCGGCGCGACGGCGGGCAGTCGCAGGGCCACCAGTGCGTCGAAGAGGTTGTTACCATAGTGGCCATTGAGGGTGGCGGGCATCGCAGAGCCTGGGCGCGTCGGCTGGAGGCTTACGTCAAAGTCGTCCGCAAGCTTCTTCATGACGGTGAACTTGTCGAGGAAACCGACGAGGACCTCGTCGAACAAGGAGACGAAGCTGTCGTCCAAGCGGCCCCTCGCCCTGGCGGCCTCAAGCAATACTACCTAGAGGCGTTCCTCGATGCCGGGCCGCAGGCCGGCGTCGTGGACCATCTGGCACAGTCGGCTGATGCTCGTGCTCATCTCCTGCATGGGTCTAGCGTAGCTTCTAGTCAACTGATCTTCCGATTCGAGTGATCACTCAGCCCTGGGTTAGCGTGCATAGGTGCGTAGGATTTCGTACTACTCATCAGCCCTCTACTGCACCTGCCTTTGGCTGTAAGATAGGTGGGCCAGCCACCCCCTAGGGCCACGTGTCATTCACCCAAAGGCAGTTCCTCACAGTGAATATCCGTTGGTCAAATTATTACGTGCTGCTCCTCACAGTGAAGTGACAAGACCCTGCGCCGGAGATGACACCTGAGTATAGGCGCCGTGTTCGGCATACCATAGTCAGCCTCACCGTCTGCAGTCACTATCATCATGGCTGTAGAGCTAGCCTGCTTACAACTAGCCTTGTTCGACATAATTTCCCGTGCGTAGATGCCCGTGCATTGCACGGAACACCAAGATTGGGGGTGGACGGCTCCGGCAGCGGCCATCGCGCCAGATTTTTCCACGGCCTTCTACTCCTAGATGTGGTGGGGAGGAGATGAGGCTGATTGTGAGAGACAAGGAGTTGTTTGTAAATAGGGAACAAGTGCGGGCATCTTTTTGCAAAAATGGAGAAGCTTGGTTTGTATGCGTCAGATCTAGATCCGACGGCTATTGGTGAAAGATGGGAGGCACAACATCATCACCAACTCAGGACCTGTTTGATTCGCGGGATTTTGAAAACACAAGAATAGGACATGGCAATATTACAAGTTTCAAATTGATATTACAAATGTTAGGAGTAATGCTGCACCTACGAAGAGGGAATTACTAGGAAGTTTACGTAAGAACTTTCTTTACTTTAGCTGGATGCAGCATTATCGTACAAACTAAAATCCACCGCCCTGACAAGTCACTAATGGGCAAATAAGCTTTCGAGTCTCTGGCCAATTGATGTTTCAAAAACAAATTCAGCTTCTGCGAAGACTTTGTCATTTAGGCTTAGACGCTTACGGTGATCAGCACGCCATTCATTGTTGCGCCAGAGAACGCCAAACCTCATTACCTTGAGCACACTTGCCTCCAGAACAAAGAACCTGGCCAATTTAATCTCAGATGTGCTGCCTCAATAGTCGATCAAATCAATTTCTGTAAGATGGAGATCAAGGCATTCGATGAGATTGTTATAGTGCAGCACATTTTTCACTTTCGGGTCTTTTTTTATCTACAAAAGAAGAGAACATATTAGAGCAGCTGGCTGCATAAGATTGTCGTGTCATCAAGAGGTACCAATATCATTCGCTCATACGATAGGGTTGGCTGGCTAGTGATATTTTTTCACTCTCTCTCTCTCTCTATTTGTGTTTCCTCTCATTTAACTAGGAGCATGTGAAGAGCTTGGGCATTTGTTGCCTTCCACTATGTGGCCGATGCCATATTTCGCAAAAGTATGCCACATAACACGCATCGATGTCAAATCAAAAGATTTTGGCACCTCTCTTGCGATGTGAGAGAGTTGGCACCACTATGCACACAGACCCACATGTATAAACAAATCAATCAAACCAACTACACTAGCCTCTCACTCTCCCAAACAAGTGTTTTTATTGCCTCAATCCTCTCTCTCTCTCTCTCCCACGCAGTGTTTTTTCATTGTGTGAGTTAATTTGGCACCGGAGCAAAGTAGGTGATCCAGATTGGGACACCATGTGAGCAATGGAGGGGCATCGATGCCAAATGCATCACAAGTGAATTTGGCACATGTTTTGGCCTACATAGCCCACTTTTGTAATACTACCTCATATTTAGTATAAAATTTTGACCATAGATTTACCTAAGAAAATGCCAATGCATGTCACTAAAAATTACACCATTTGAAATTATGTTCAAATACGAATCCAACGATATAGTTCTTAGTGACATGCATTAACATTTTTTCAGTTAAATCTATGGTCAAATTTTGATACTACAAAATTGGAAGAGTAAACCAGGAGAATTTGGCAGACGAGTACACCAACGTTGTCAATTTCAGCGCGTCAATGACCCTGATTTTTGTTGGACCTTCTAGATCCGATACAAGCAATCTCTCAAGGAAAGGCGCATTCTCAATGACCATAACGTGGAACAGCTGGAGTGATCTCTTCCCAATTGATGTCTTGTTGCGGGGCCAGCAAGACACATAAATCCATCGGGGATTCGTCGAGGCGATGTGGAGGCTAATGAACCCGTGGGTCTGCTCAAGACGAAGGTACTCGAGCGCAGTATAGCTGCGGACCAGGTGCTCCATAGCCTTATTCGAGATGAGAACGTCGAAGAGGTCGAGCTGCTTGAGTTGAGATGAGAAGAAGAGCAGGCGCGACATTAATCTAGGGAAGATAGCAGGAGCTGAAACTAGCGCGGTGCATCGTTGGCGTGAGGCTGAGCGCGGACTGCAGCAGAGAGCGACATCGTCCAGCTTTAAAGCTGAGCTCCTCGAGCTGATCTAGGGCGGGGGATAAGAACCACTCGTCGAACTTGGGTTGGACCTTGCAGTTGGTACTGAACATGCGGATGTCAAGGCGTTTGGCTGGCCCAGGGTGCGATGAAAGGATCTTGGAGACTGCGTCCATGCGTTTGCAATCCCCGTCGCAGAGGCAGCTGTTGATGGTGAGGTTGAGGGGGACGCAGCGCCAAAGGGGGCGCCACCGCCGGGAGAGCAGGGCGGTCCGCACGGCAGATTTGGTGGGGAGGAGGCCGATGATGACGAGCAACGTGTCGTCGGGGAGGCTGCTGATGAAGTCCAAGCTCGCCGGATGCGGTTTTGGCTCGAGCCGCCTCCGCTTGTTGGCTGTCTCGCCGTCCATCTCAACCGGCGGCGACGCCGGTGTACATGTGTGCTGGTGTGTGTTGTGTGCTGGGTGTGCGCAAGTGCGTCCTTCTGTGCATGCCACCGTGCAGTGGTGAATTGTGCGCGAGTGCGTCCTTCGCGTGCAAGAAGTTTGTCCTTAATGCGCCCTCAATTTACTAGCGTGCGGGGTGCTACCCTGAGTGGTTTCAACTTTGTTTACTTCACCGCGTGTCAGATGGGCCTCTAGTTTACTTATTTTCACCCATTGCCACATGGGCCAGCACACGAAGATACAGAACACGAGCTGACAAGGCAGCATGTGGATTGGTCGACCGGTCAACTAAACAATATACGGAGCTATACGCTGACACAGTGAGCGTATAATCCGTCGGTATAGAGAGTTCGAGTGAGAGGGGAGGCCCGTGAGAGATAGCAGAGAGAGAGAGAAAGAGCTACTCCCTCCGTTCGATAATGTAGTTCCAACATTTTTTTAAGTCAAACTTTTGAAACTTTGACCAAGTTTATAAAGAAATTACTTATATCTACAATACCAAAGATAAATGATAGTATGAAGTAAGTACATGTTGTGATGAATCTAATGATTGTTCCAGATGTAAATGTTTTTCTCCACATATACCTGGTCAAACGTTTCTGAGGTTTGACTTTTCAAAACATCCATATGCTTATGAACGTGATAGAGTCCCTAACAAGAGAGAGAGAGAGAGTGAGTGAAAAAAGTGTGTGTGTGTGTGTGTGTGTGTGTGTGTGTGTGTGTGTGAAAGAGACATGGACAACACACGATAAAAGTAGAGAACAAGCGTGCGTGTCTTATGCAAACATATCACACATGCATCTTCAACAACGGAGGCAAGGTGAGGAGATAGTGTGTGGTTGTTTGGAACTGAGAGAGCAAGACCCCTAGCACGTGGCCAAGAGGGGTCTGACAAACAAGGGAGAGAGGTCGAGAGAGACGCAGGGAGAAAATGCAGACATGGGGAGGAGAGAGTGTATGTTTGTCATAGAGAGATCCCCTGGAGATCGTGATGGGACTACATGGGTGGGAGATCGAGTGACAAGGTGTGTGCGCGATAAAAGATGCCCCGAGAGATATCGAGATAGACGTATGGATGGAAGGAGACAATACGTGTGTTCCTGTTGGCTAGTAAGAGATAATCATACTTAGGAGGCGGGAGTGCTTGCACCTATGATGGATTGAGGGATTATGGTACTTCGGGGGGTGCGTGTCACATGGAGAGAGAACAAGGGCGGAGAGTGTTGGATGGGTCTATATGTATAGCGCGAGCGAGACATGTGTATGTGTGAACCAGGGAGATATAAAGCCAGTTTGGCTTGCGTCCTGGCATCTTTTGCCTGGCCTGGGGTTGTGGCTGGATTTCATGCACACTTGTTTGGTTGCTACCCTGTGAAAAAGAAAGCCCGCCTGGCCTGGGTTCCCTTGCACTTTAATTAGCCTGGCTGAACTCCAGACACTACAAGTAGCCTGGCCCAGGCGACCGATTTCGAATGCCTGGTCGTGCCTGGTCGTGTGGCCATGAGGCTAACAGCAACATGGATGGATGTTAGCATTAAATAATTGATGCATGGATTGATTGATGAGACGTTGATGGTTTGCCTGGCCCAGGCTTGAACCAAACGCTTCAGCACCACAGAAGCCTGGCCAGGCAGAAATATTTTACATCTCACGTCCACACCAGGCAGTACCGGCCATCAAGGCATGAGGGTCAGGTCACAAACAAACTGACCAATAAAGTTTGAGAGAGATTGAGGAGCCCCGATAAGGCTGAGTGGTGCGTCAGATAGCTGAGAGGGGTCCGTACTAGATGTAATTATTTTTCTCCACGTACATGGTCAAACTTTGTGATGTTTGACTTTTCAATAAATCTATATGCTATGGACCGAGGAGAGTGCCTCAGTCGAGACAGATCAAGTGCGTGTGAAGGAGAATGAGTAAGTGTGCAAAAAGAGTATGTGTGTGAAAGAGAAAGTGACAACAAACGATAAATTAGAGAGAGTGTGTGTTTTTTCGTTTCTTATGCGAACATATCACGCATGCATCTCCGAGATGGAAAAGCGAGGCGAGGAGATACATGAAGATAGCTAGTGTGTGATTGTTTGCAATGGAGAGAGACACTCATGTAGCACATGTCCAATACAGGTGTGGCCAACAAGGAACAAAGGTCGAGAGGGACACATGGATGGCATGGACGCATGGGGAGGGAGAGAGGGTGTGTTTGTGATAGAGAGATCCCGTCGAGATCGTGAGGGGACTATATATATGGGTGGGAGATCGAGGGAGTGCGTGCGCGATAGAAAGATGCCCCGAGAGAAATCGAGATAAACCATGCACATGTTTGTGATGGAGACTAAGATTAGCTAGTCATATACATATAGGGGGGACCGCGTGTGCCTACAATTGAGTGAGAGACCATCATACTTGGCTAGCTGGGCATGAGATTGCGTGTGTGCGCGTGTGAGATGGAGAGAGAACAAGGGGGAGAGATAGAGTTTTAGATGGGCCTATCGAGTGCGAGTGAGATATGCATGTGTATGTGTGACCCAGGTGGATGGAGAGTTTGAGAGAGGGGGGAAGAGCTCCGAGACAACATAGTGGTGCATGAGAGAGTTACAGGCAAAGAGCCAAGGAATCTGTGTGCGTACGATGAGTGCACCCAAGATATATAGCTTGGACTAGCTAGAGTATCATACATAGTGTGCGAGAGAGACCTATAGATGGTGTATATATGCATGCGAACTAGAAAGACCCCCCCCCCACACACACACACAAAGAGAGAGAGGGAGAGAGAGAGAGAGGTGGAGAGAAAGGGAGAGGAACGAACAAGGTTTTTGTGTCGGATGCGTGCGACAGAATTTAAGATTGTCGGCGAGAGAGAGAGAGAACAGGAGTCCGAGAGAGGAGGAGGTCGCGTTTTATGCATCAAAGACTGATATAAACCATGTTTCGATATAAACTTGCATTCAAATATTTAAATTGGAGAACATGTTGTCTGCAATCCACACATGAACGGATATATGCGTATATCAAACAAGTTCATTAATTTGACTTTCAACATGTTCATCGAGTACTATAATAATGTACAACATGCTACTCGATTGAGGTGTTCAATTTTGGATTTAGTTCACTATTTTGACCTACTGAACGAGCTATTTCATTGAATCGAGATATTTCATTTTGGGTTTGATTCGCGTTTTTGAGTGGGTCAACTATTTGTCATATAGTAAATCGCTAGCAACGAGCATGTAAAAACACATTACTCCCGAGCATCATCTCTCCATCTAAAAAAGAAGTGGCAAGCTAATATTTCAAAATTTGATCCGAATCGACTTGGTAAGGTAGACGTGGATGCTCGTTCTCCCAAAATTTGAACGAACCGTTAAACATCCTCTCTGCTCGGTGGAATTCGCCCGAGCAAATAAATGGGAGACGCGAAATTACCGTCCTATGTGGGACATGCATCAATTGGCCCGTTGTAAATCGAGGGTAGGTTCGTAACTTCATCCAAGCGCGCCTTCTCCTCGGCCGAAATGACATGTGCCAAATAATTCATAAACCATGGTCGGAAAAACACGCTCTCCTCGCCCAAAATAGCTCGCGCCCACTATTTCAAAACAAGCTCTCCTCGCCTGAAATCGCTCGCGCCCACTATAGTTCAAAACACGCCCTCCTTGCCCGAAGTCGCTCCCGCCCAGAGAAGCAAAGTTACTCTACTATCCCCGACCCTCCGTACACAGACCCAAGCCGAGAAGCCTATAGGCAAGGGTAGAACTTTAACTCCCCCTCACATTTCAGACAAATGCGTCCGTAAGACATGGTTCCACTCCCCTCCCAATTTTCCCCGCCCGCCCCCATTCATACCTCATGGGCGCCAAATCACCTTCTCCCCGGGAAGCTCCCTTCTCCCGAGCCGCGAAACCTCAGCCCCACCTCCATGGCGCCCCCCACCGCACCAATTTCACAGCCGCCCTCCTCCCTAATGCCGTAGACGCTGTCCATGCCAT
This sequence comes from Triticum urartu, assembly GCF_003073215.2. NCBI lineage: Eukaryota > Viridiplantae > Streptophyta > Magnoliopsida > Poales > Poaceae > Triticum > Triticum urartu. Next base: position 426,380,094 of record NC_053023.1, on the reverse strand, counting down.
CGTGCACTGGGCCGTGTGCCTCTTACTCCGTGCTGCTGGTGCTACCTCGACGACGGCCGCGTGAACCATACCGGAGCCGATTCACCCCCGCCGTTGTTCACGGCGCCGGAGCGGCTCCAACTTCAGATCCGTCCAGAGTCCTGGCGCTGCTTCGGCATAGCCGTCGACCATCGTGACATCGCTCTTTCCCTGCCGCCGGTCGCCACCGCAACCGCGCCGGCCCACCGACTCGGTAGCTGGACCTGCCTACTTCACCATGCCGCCAGATAGGTCACACCCTCATCTCAAATCACTTTATTTAGGCGTCAGTTGTCTGAATTTTTATTCTGGACCAATCGATTTGTAATGGGAAGCAGCACCCTCGAGGCGGCGGAGCTCCTAGGCTGCCGGTTGGCTTGTGTCTAACGTAAGGGTGCGGGGGCGCAAAGTTCGCCGCGGAAGCAATGCTTAGATGGCTATATTTTAGAGTTGCGTGGGTTGAAGGTACTGCCGCCGCCGGATCTGGATGACGGGGAGTCTTTGTGGATTGGCCCGGGGGCGGCGCAACCACAGCAGTGCGGTGGGGCGGGGAGCGGCGTTTTGGCCGGGGCCACGGACGGCGGAGGCAGGCTGCTCTGCCGTTGGTCGCTGTCTCTTCGAGGAAGATTCCAAATAGTGTCAGTCGGGAGGCACAAGACGGCCAGCCATCCGGCGTAGATCGGACAGTAGCAAAATAAAATAAAATCATGTGACCCCAATTTAGTCTTCAGTCAACAGATGTGTGACCACTCTCGTACCTTGTTGTTGATCTCTTAGTGTATTTCTTCAGATCAAAGAGATATGTCATTCTTAACATTATGCGTTATCTGCATCTTCAGACACACCGTCTTCCGACTCACCCCAGCTGCTCCAACAAGGGAAGCATACACCAGAAGGGAGCTATAGTCCCCACTCAACAGTTCCCTGCATCGAATGTGCGTGCCCGACATGCACAACCACAACAACTGCAGGGCCATCGACAAGTCAGCACATGATGCTCACTCCTATGGATGGCAGCCAGATAGGTTGTACCCTCATCTTACTTGTGTGCAACATTTATGGCTTTGTTATCCATCTAAGCATGGAAAATAGATCATCACATTTCACTATATATTCATGCTGATCTCTTACGGGTCTTGATCAGGAGTTAACGATGTTCCATAGTTCAGCTAAGATACTTGTTCTTTAGGTAACACTGTTCCATAGTTATCATCCATCAGCCAATGCTATCCCACAGGCTGGTGATTATAGTATTATACCACTTCTAGTATTTCCTATGTTGTTCTTTAATACTTTTGTGTGCCATCTAGTTAATCTCGAGTACAAATGATACATATTTTGTAGCTTTCATCTGTGTTCTCCCTTTAGTTTATGAGACCTGTTGCTGCTAGTTAACCCCAGTCCTACTATTTATGTCGTCTCCTACAGGCACTCATTACATAAATCTAACTACTAGTTGTCTTCCATGCATGTCAGATATAATTGCACACACTGATATATCCACTAAACCCACGAAGCAATGTATCTCTCTCTTTAAACTTGATGTCAATGATACCCAATATGATGGAACATGTAAAGGCAGTTCTTCAGAAGACTTGCAGAAAGATGATGAATCCTCTTCACCCCACAAGGTCCTTGCTCTAACTTGGCCTGTGATATGGGTACAACATGCATATAATGTCCTGGAGTGTATCTACTCTGTTGCAATGCCATGTGCTTAGCATGCTGATCATGCATGTAAATATGTCATGCCTTCCTGTTTTTCAGTACCTATTCCATTCATGATAACATGTTTTCAAATTCAAGTACTGTCATTCTACTCTATCGCAATGCCATCTGCTTAATTTGGACATCATGCTTCTGAATATCTTATGCATTGTTATTCATCAGTATGTACTTCATCTGTCTACCATACCATGTTTTTTTACATTGAAGTGTGTTCTAGTGCTCTGTTGCAATGCCATCTTAGTTTCCCAATCATACACGTGTATGTTGCCTTAGTTTTTTCTGTACGTATTCCGCTAGCATACAGTTTTACATTCAACTAGTGTTTTTTACTGTGTTGTCCTGTCGTATCCCTAGCTCTTACACCATACTCCCTCCGTCTGGATTACATGTTGCCGAAATGGATAAAAAAGGATGTATCTAGAACTGAAATACGCCTAGACCCATCCATTTTTTCCGGATGGAGGGAATACATGTCAATATGTCATGCCTTTCTATTCTTCAGTACCTATTCCATCTCTCTGCTGCGCATGTTTTATAATTAAAGCACCATTCTTCTATACAAGGCATGCAAGGGGAAGACGACTATGTTAGAATCTGAAGGGTTACAAACCAGGCTCTTTGCAAAAGATCCAAACGCAGGAGATAATAAACCAACTCCAGTTTTTATAGATACTGCTCCAGCACAGAGAAACCCAACTCCTACTGATAATAAGCAGATTCTAGTGGCACAAAGTAACTAGTCCGCTCCAGTCCAGCAAAAATATGTCACTCCATTCTAAGAAGCGTGTGCGTATCCTCGTATCATGAAATTTTATAGCATTCTGATCATATTTTCTACATGTTTCTTACCATCTCTCTTTTAGAAATAAGCTTAACAGATAGAGATATTTCTGCAATGGTATCATTTATGAGGAAAGATTCTTGCAGGAATTCTCTGTGCTCCAATGTAGATGTAAGTACCTGTTGTATATCACTATATTTTTACATCAGCATGTATTTTGTTAATCGGCGTGAATCCAACCTTTATCTGATCTAAATTTAGTTGTAGCAAAATGTATGATTAAAGGCCACAATGTTGATTTTTGCAAGGAAAACTGCCTGGTAGTTTTGCATCCTGAGCTGCATGAGTGTACTATCTCATATCAGTGGGTTTGAATACTTTGGTTCTGCAGTGGGTTTTTCAGTGTTTTTTTACTGTGTTGTCCTGTCGTATCCCTAGCTCTTACATCATACTCCCTCCATCCGGATTAAATGTCGCAGAAATGGATAAAACTGGATGTATCTAGAACTGAAATACGCCTAGACCCATCCATTTATTTCCGGATGGAGGGAATACATGTCAATATGTCATGCCTTTCTATTCTTCAGTACCTATTCCATCTCTGCTGTAGCATGTTTTATAATTGAAGCACCATTCTTCTATATAAGGCATGCAAGGGGAAGACGGCTATGTTAGAATCTGAAGGGTTACAAACCAGGTCTTTGCAAAAGATCCAAACGCCAGGAGATAATAAACCAACTCCATTTTTCATAGATACTGCTCCAGCACAGAGAAACCCAACTCCCACTGATAATAAGCAGATTCCAGTGGCCAAAGAACTAGTCCGCTCCAGTCCAGCAAAAGAATGTCAACTCCATTCTAAGAAGCGTGTGCGTATCCTCGCATCATGAAATTTTATAGCATTCTGATCATATTTTCTACATGTTTCTTACCCGTCTCTCTTTTAGAAAATAAGGTTAAACGATACAAGACTTCCTCCATTGGGATCGTATTCGAGGAAAATATCTTGCGGGAATTCTCTGTGCTCCAGTGCTGATGTAAGTACCTGTTGTATATCACTATATTTTTACATCAGCATGTATTTTGTTAATCGGCGTGAATCTAACCTTTATCTGATCTAAAATTAGTTGTAGCAAAATGTTAAAGGCGCAATGTTGATTTTTGTAAGGAAAACTGCCTGGTAGTTTTGCATGTACTGAGCTGCATGAATGTGCTATCTCATATCATGCACATTACTGAATTGTAGTGCTTCTCTGGTTGCCCATTCATTCATTGTGTCAATGTTGCTTTCGTATTACCTTACCTGGCTGATGATAGCTGTGCCATATTGTGTTAATTTGGTGTAGGCTAGTTGCCCAAACGTTCGTTGTGTCAATGTTGCTTTCCTATTATCTGACTTGGCCAATGATAGCAATGCTAGTGTGTTAATTTTGTGCAGGCTGCTGAAGATAAGAAGACAAACTCTGAAAACAGCAAGGCAACCCCATTGTTTCTTTCCAGTAAATCTAGGCCAGGTAATATGGCAATAACTCATGATTAATCTGTTTGGTTCCCGTCCTAATTTATGTTATGATGCAGTGGTCAAGACACTCTCCACTATCAATAATACAAGCCTGCCAAAATCGCCATCTGAATCTGTTCAGTATCCTCTGTCTCGAATGCAACGGAATAAATGTATGTTTGTGAACCAATTAATGGCTGAAGCAATGATGGAAATGGTGGATGAATCAGAGGTGCAGAGTCGTGCGACACAACAACTGATCAATGTTTTCAGAGACAGTGTGGCAAAGCAGCAAGAACTTGCCCACATGCTTATGGGCGTCATCTGTGCTGAGGTTGCAGATTGTGACGTTGTAGATGGTTAGGTTCTGCTCATTTATTTGCACTGGCATCAATCTTTGATTGCCCAGTGGATGTAATTTCCTGTAATATATTCTGGATGTGCAACGTTATTCCCTGTATGTCGTACCTTTGCTCGTCGTAATGGGCTCAAATTATCTAATTTGGCCTAAAGACATGAACGAACTTTAGTGGGCCCATTAAGTTAATGGGCCGTTACTAGGCCGAAAGTTAATGGTCGGCCCTCTTACCTCCCGGGTCGTTAACAGGCCGACATCGAAGCGGGCAACAGGTGGCCCCAATTTATTTCACGGGCCGTTAACAGGCCATTACTAAGTTTGGGCTACATATGGCCCAACTATACTGTAGGCCTTTAGCAGGCCGAAAGAGACAGCGGGCTTGTACTGGACCATGAAGAGCATGGGCCGCTAAGAGGCCGAAAGTCAGGTCGTATTGTAAATGGCCCAACTGTGTTGTGGGCCTTTAGCAGGCCGAAAGAGAAACCGGGCTGGTATTGGACCATGAAGGGCATGGGCCGTTAAGAGGCCAAAACTAAGGTCCGACTACAAATGGCCCAACTCATTTATGGTCCGTTAACAGGCCGAAAGGCACACAGGGCGGAATTGGCCCAACACCTTAAATGGGTCGCTAAAAGGCCAAAACTCAGGTCCGACTACAATTGGCCCAACTGATTTATGGGCCGTCAACAGGCTGAAAGTGACACCGGGCCAGAAATTGGCCCAACACTTAAATGGGCCGCTAAAAGGCCGAAACTCAGGTCCGACTACAAATGGCCCATCAGATTTATGGGCCGTCAACAGGCTGAAAGACACACCGGGCCGGAAATTAGCCCAACATTTAAATGGGTCGCTAAAAGGCCGAAAGATGTACATCCTGAAAATTGGCCCATCCATTAGAATGGGCCGTTAACAGGCCGAAATCATCGGGCCGATATTGAGCCCAAATATATTAGCGGGCTGTTTAACGGGCTCGAACTGAACGATGGGCTGCAATGGTCGTCAAATCTTTAACGGGCCGAATTGGCACATCTCGTATGGGCCCGTGGGCTTAAATGGACCTGACACAAGTAGGCCTTATATGGGCCGGCCTAGCTATTTTTTACGGGCGCCTTTTTCACCGGAATGGGCCACTGTTGGGCCGTGCCACGTGTCGACCTATCATAGGCGCCTCCTGTCCAATGAGTGGATGACATCTGTCCCAACGATGAGCCGACACGTGTTTCCTCTAGCCAATGATGATTTTACACGTGGAAAATCCCCATTGGTCGGGGCTGTTAACGGGTTATCGATCCAAAACCCGACCCGATAGCTTAACGGCGTTCGTTACGGTGGATGCCACGTGTCGGTCACCCTTGACGAAAGCACTTCTGTGACGCGATTTATCATCATGGAAGTGGACACTTCCATGATGATAATTTTGGTGATGTCATGGAACACTTCTACGACAGTACAGGTATGACTATCTTGATTCTGTCATAAATTTGTCATGGATGTACATGCATGACAAAACAAGCGACCTACTATGACAAACACGTATCATCACGGAAGTGTATTTTTTTTGTAGTGTCTGCGTCGCCCGTCCTCGGGGAGGGAATCCTTAACAGAAGTAGCCCCTTAGGTGAGCATACGGATCCGAACTCCGATAGAGCCTGTTGTAGATGTTGCCCAGCTGGTCACCTGTTCTTTAGGGATGATATAGAAAAATAAGGTAACAGATAAAAATGTTACGGGAATGCTTGTAGGGTGGTCCGTATTGTGCTTCCGCCGATGCCCATGGTATCTTAAGTGTCGTAGTGATGTGCGCGTGGTGCTAATTTTGCTAGTACAGTATGTGGGTGGGGCGGAAGACGAACCTGCTACTTGCGTTCTGGAGTGGTCGAACATCGGAGGGGAACTGTTTCTGGCCCCTGGCGTTCTGCTGGCGGCCGGTCGTCTTTATCGCCTGGTGGCCTCCTCCCCTTGTGATCAGTGTTAAGCTTGCCTGCCTGCTTGAAGACCCAACAATTTCGGTTGGTATGATTAGCTGACTATCAGGGTGACCGTGAATCTGACAAGGTCGGTCCAATATCCTGTCAGAGGGTGGATGGTCCATCCTGGTTTGCCTTTAGTGGCTTCTTCCGTTGACCGGGCTTCATTGTGAAATCCGGCGTTCACCGTTGTGTCGCGTATATTACTGCGATGTTGTGTTCAGTTCATGTGGCTTGCCGTTGCCATCTCAGATTTCGGAAGTGCCCGGGCCGCTGGCATCGTTGCTTTTACGAGCAAGCCAGTTGTCTTCTCCCGCACAGAAGCGGTCATTAGAGCGGTAAGGGCTGCATGGATTTGGGTCCTTCCTGGCCGAGGTGACGCGCTAGCCATTCATCCCGGACGCTATGTCTGAAGGCCGCAAGGGCTTCTGCGTCTGGACAGTCGACAATTTGGTTCTTTTTGACTAAGAACCTGGTCCAGAGCTCCCTGGCTGACTCACCGGGCTCCTGGACAATGTGACTTAAGTCATCGGCGTATAATGGCCGGACATATGTTCCTTGGAAGTTGTCTCGAAAGGCGTCTTCCAAATCTTCCCAGTTGCCAATAGAATTTTCTGGCAAACTGTTTAGCCAGTATCGAGCTGGCCCTTTAAGCTTGAGAGGTAGGTATTTAATGGCGTGGAGGTCGTCTCCGCGGGCCATGTGAATATGGAGGAGGTAATCCTCGATCCATACCGCGGGATCTGTTGTTCCATCGTATGATTCGATGTTAATGGGTTTAAACCCGTCTGGAAATTCATGCTCCATTACTTCGTTATGAAGTAGAGAGGGGTGTGCGGCTCCTCTATGTTGGGCCACACTATGAAGCACCTCCGGTGAGGATCATTTTATGGTGCTCGGACCGGGCATGGTCGGCTTTATAGCGTCCGAATAGGCGACCATCATCGTCAGCCGGGTATATCTTGTGATCTGTACATCGATCTTGTGCGTCCTGCTCTACCCTCCGTGTCTTGGTTGATATCGCGGGTATTCCCCCGAGTTGTTTTGTTTTGATGGCTGGATGGGTTGGTATGGTGCTCTGCTTGGGCTGCTGCTTTGTCTGGAGCGAACTTGTGGTCGGCCCGCCGCATTGTTCGATGTGTATGGGTTCCATCGCTCTGCCATCGTATTGAGGGAGCCACCTATTCTTGGGGTGGCTTTTGACTGGGCTGCTAAGGCATATTCTTCGGCGGCCAAGACCTCGGTCCATCTATCATTGAGAATCTTGGCTTGCTTGAAGCTGCAGCTGCTTCTTTCTTAGGCTCCTTGCAGTGGCTATAAGCCGGCATTTAAAGCGCTCCTGCTCGAGAGGTTCCTTGGGCATGATAAAATCCTCGTTGCCGAGGATCTCCTCTTCCTCGAAGAGTGGGAGATAATTGTTGTCCTCCGAGTCCCCATATGTGGTCTGTTCATCAGAGTTGTCTTGCCCGCCTTCCTGTTCATCCTGCTCGGATTCTACCTCAACAGGTCTTTGTTGTCCGGGGTATCGTCTTCTCTGGTGCTGGCAGTGTTTTCTCTTGGGCGATGTGATCTAATGTGCCGGTGTCCGGGCTGTGTACCAGGCGGTTTATTCTCGACCGAGTCATCCTTGTCATCGTCGAGAGCGCCGTAAGGTGTGTCTATCATACACACGTCATACCAGGAAGTGGTCATCCCGTGTAGAGCGGGTAGTAAGCTCTGGCCTTGCCCCTCATTCGTCGTCCACACCGATGTCTTCGGAGCGAGGGGTCGGGCGTGTTGGTTAGGTCTTCAACAGTGGCTACGAAGTGGGTGGGGCGGGTGGGAAACAAAATTCTCCATCGTCCGCCGAAAGTTCGAACCGAACATAGTTCGGCGACGGGTCATGTCTCCAGGGATAGGTTTTTTAGCGAGTTTAGCATGTCACCCATGGGCGAGTGTTGGAAGATCTGCGGCGCTGAACTTGAAGATCGATAACGATCGAGTTCGGTATACGCGGGCTCGCAGGGTTCGAGTTCGACATCGGAGGCGAGTCCGAGGTTCCGTTGATGCATACCGTATGAAGTGGAATCTGCGTGCGGCTCCAGCACGCGGAATCGGTAGCCCCGTGATGGGGTCGAGCTTCCCATCTTCGGGCGACTTGATCTGCTCGGATTTAAGGCCAGAGCTGCTACAGGAGCTATCTCCTGGATGCGGCCCGATGACAGGTTTAAGCCATGTTCATCGAGGCGATGGGGAGCGGTTGCCGTGGTCTCGAATCCGTTGAAGATCAAATCTCCACGGCGTCCGCGATGTAATTTAGACTTCCGAATCTGACCTGATGGCCAGGGGTGTGACTGTCGATCTGCTCCAGATGGCCAAATGAGTTGTCCCGCAGTACGAAGCCGCCGAATATGAAAATCTGTCCAGGGAGGAAGGTTTCTCCCTGGACAACGTCATTACTGATGATCGAAGGGGCTCGAGCCTTCTGTTGACGGCATAGTGGAACTCTCAATGAAAGCACCAATGTCGGTGTCAAAACCGGCGGATCTCGGGTAGGGGGTCCCGAACTGTGCGTCTAGGATCGATGGTAATAGGAGACGGGACATGATGTTTACCCAGGTCGGGCCCTCTCTATGGAGGTAATACCCTACTCCTGCTTGATTGATCTTGATGAATATGAGTATTACAAGAGTTGATCTACCACGAGATCGTAATGGCTAAACCCTAGAAGTCTAGCCTATGTGGGTATGGTAATGAGTATATGTGTTCCTTTCCGGACTATCCCCTTCGGTTTATATAGACACCGAGGGGATCTAGGGTTTACATGGAGTCGGTTACATAAGAAGGAATCTTCGGTCGCCAAGCTTGCCTTCCACGCCAAGTAGAGTCCAATCCAGACACGAGTATGGTCTTCGATCTTCACAGCCCATCAGTCCGGCCCATGGATAACAGGCCGGACGCCCGAGGACCCCTTAGTCCAGGACTCCCTCAAGCGTGCCATGGCGGATCTAAAGGTGCAAACCGGACAAAGTCAACTTCACAACCAATGTTTGCTTTCAACTAAGAAGTGATGGACAAGAAATTAGAGTAAAGCAGTGGCGATCTATTTTCTTGCTGCGATAAATAAGTTAAGAAGATACGGAAGAGTATCGCCTCTGGTGTTGCGCCGTGTATGCATCAGTTGATAATTTCACGGTGTTGTGGTAGCGATCACTGTCGGCGGCGTGGAAGCAGATCTAGGAGGGTAGACGGTGGAGGCAGGGGAAATATCCTGGTGCGATGGACGAGCGGCCGTAGGAGCGGCGCCGGCATGGTGGACGCGGGGATGAAGCGAGAGGGCGGGATACAAGGATCCCGGTCCGAAGCCGTGGATGAGAGAGGTCGATCTCTTGTAATCGGCGGCGGGGTATCAGCTCCGGCATGGTGGAGGAGGACGGCGGTGGATGGGGTGGCGGACGGAGGAGGCTGGGTGGAGAGGGTGTTTTGGCGCCCACGGAGTATGAATGGGGAAATGGAGGTGGAGAGGAAGGGGGAACCATGTCTTCAGGGCGCGCTTGTCTCAAATGCGAGGAAATTTACAAACTTAGCCCCCTTTTAAAATTTCCTACATCACAACATATTAGTCGGTTGGGGATAGGACGGTAATCTCGCATACACGAATATTTGCCGACGAGAGTTTGTTTTTGGCGCCCACCGTGTATGAATCAGGGAGGGAGTCGATTTCGGATGAGGAGACACTGTGTTTTGGTGCCCACGTGTATGAATCCGGGTGAGAGGCGGTTATGTCACGTTTGAGTGAAATTACAAACCTACCCCTATCGAAACCTATAGAAATCGAGCCGATAGGCTTTGCGTGTGCAGGGATAGGCAGTAATTTCCATCTCGCAGATTTTGGTTTCGGGCGGTTACTGCGACTTTCCCTCTTCGTTCAAATTTTTGCAGAAGAGTGCACGTTTACCGTGCCAACTCAATTCGAATCTAGTTTGTATTCTATTTTTGTTCAGGCAGGATCCATTTTTGATTGGAATAAAATTCTATATACATCTTTTATATATACTTTCAAAAGCACAACACCCTTTATACATAAATATGGTTTACAAATGGCATGATCTCAGATTCATAAGGCTGTATCCTATCTTAATTTGGATTTTCAAATATTTGAAACCACTTTATGTTGAAATCCAATGTATGCATTCCTCATTAATGTCTCCACTTAATGTGTGTTTCATGCGTTTTTTTACTTCTCAAACATGTGATACGTTGGAGACATATGAATCATATGTTTTCAGATCCTTTATGCATATTAATACCCCTCTGATTATGAACATGAATATGCTTTGTGAGTAGTTACGTTTGTTCCTGAGGACATGGGAGAAGTCTTGCTATAAGTAGTCATGTGAATTTGGTATTCGTTCGATATTTTGATGAGATGTATGTTGTCTTCCCTCTAGTGGTGTCATGTGAACGTCGACTACATGACACTTCACCATTGTTTGGGCCTAGAGGAAGGTATTGGGGAGTAATAAGTAGATGATGGGTTGCTAGAGTGACAGAAGCTTAAACCCTAGTTTATGAGTTGCTTCGTAAGGGGCTGATTTGGATCCATATGTTTCATGCTATGGTTAGGTTTACCTTAATACTTCTTTTGTAGTTGCGGATGCTTGCAAGAGGGGTTAATCATAAGTGGGATGCTTGTCCAAGGAAGGACAGTACCCAAGCACGGTCCACCCACATATCAAATTATCAAAGTACCGAACACGGAATCATATGAATGATGAAAACTAGCTTGACGATAATTCCCCATGTGTCCTCGGGAGCGCTTTCCTTTATATAAGAGTTTGTCCAGGCTTGTCCTTTGCTACAAAAAGATTGGGCCATCTTGCTGCACCTTATTTACTTTTATTACTTGTTACCCGTTACAAATTACCTTATCACCTAAATGCTGCTTCCGATACATTTTTTCCAAACACTTTTGCCCTTGTTTTGGACTCTACTATAGCATGATTTGAATGGAACTAACCCGGACTGACTGCTGTTTTCAGCAGAATTACCATGGTGTTATTTATGTGCAGGAGCAAACGTTCTCGGAATGACCTGAAACTTCACGGAGCCACTTTTCAGAAAATAAGAAATATACCTGCAAAAGATGAAGGCCAGGGGGTCCACCACCTCTCCACTAGGGTAGGGGGCGCGCCTGCCCCCCTAGGGCGCGCCCCCTACCTCGTGGGCCCCTGTTGCCTCTCCGACTCCAACTCCAACTCCATATATTGAGTTTCGGGGAGAAAAAAATCAGAGAGAAGAAATCATCGCGTTTTACGATACGGAGCCGTCGCCAAGCCCTAAAACCTCTCGGGAGGGCTGATCTGGAGTCCGTTCGGGGCTCCGGAGAGGGGAATCTCGCCATCGTCATCATCAACCATCCTCCATCACCAATTTCATGATGCTCCGCCGTGCGTGAGTAATTCCATCGTAGGCTTGCTGGACGGTGATGGGTTGGATGAGATCTTCATGTAATCGAGTTAGTTTTGTTAGGGTTTGATCCCTAGTATCCACTATGTTCTGAGATTGATGTTAGGTTGCTATGACTTTGCTATGCTTAATGCTTGTCACTAGGGCCCGAGTGCCATGATTTCAGATCTGAACCTATTATGTTTTCATCAATATATGAGAGTTCTTGATCCTATCTTGCAAGTCTATAGTCACCTATTATGTGTTATGATCCGTTAACCCCGAAGTGACAATAATCGGGATACTTACCGGTGATGACCGTAGTTTGAGGAGTTCATGTATTCACTATGTGTTAATGCTTTGTTCGGTTCTCTATTAAAAGGAGGCCTTAATATCCCTTAGTTTCCAAGGACCCCGCTGCCACGGGAGGGTAGGACAAAAGATGTCATGCAAGTTCTTTTCCATAAGCACGTATGACTATATTCGAAATACATGCCTACATTACATTGATGAATTGGAGCTAGTTCTGTGTCACCCTAGGTTATGACTGTTACATGATGAACCGCATCCGGCATAATTCTCCATCACTGATCCATTGCCTACGAGCTTTCCATATTGTTCTTCGCTTATTTACTTTTCCGTTGCTATTGTTACATCACTACAAAATACCAAAAACATTACTTTTACGTACTGTTACCTTTTGCTACCATTATCCTACTATCATATTACTTTGCTACTAAACACTTTGCTGCAGATATTAAGTTTCCAGGTGTGGTTGAATTGACAACTCAGCTGCTAATACTTGAGAATATTCTTTGGCTCCCCTTATGTCGAATCAATAAATTTGGGTTGAATACTCTACCCTCGAAAACTGTTGCGATCCCCTATACTTGTGGGTTATCAAGACTATTTTCTGGCGCCGTTGCCGGGGAGCATAGCTCTATTCTTTGAGTCACTTGGGATTATATCTGCTTATCATTATGAAGAACTTGAGATATCCAAACCAAGATTTATCCCTCAACTACGAGGGGAGGTAAGGAACTGCCATCTAGCTCTGCACTTGATTCACCTTCTGTTTTGTGTAAGCTTGCGACACCTACCTGCTTCTGCTATTCGTTCTGATATGTCGCATGTTATTGATGATGCCACTTCTGCTATGCATGATACTTATGATGAAACTACTCTATGCCTGATACTACTGTGCCACTTAGTGATTTTCTTGATGAACAAATTGCTAGGGCTAGAGAGATTGAAAATATTGAATCTGATAATACTGATGAAAGTGATGATGAAGAATCACTTGTTATTCCTGAGGGTTATGTTTTTGATCAAGAAGCTTCTTTAGCTATTTTAGCTTGCAAAGATAGATGAACTCAAAAGGTTATTAGCTAAATGGAGTAAGCAATCTCTAAATGCTAGAATGAAACCTGACCCTGCTTTTGCTACTTCACCTATCTTTGTTACTGATAAGGATTATGAATTCTCTGTTGATCCTGATATAATTACTTTGGTTGAATCTGATCCTTTTCATGGTTATGAATCTGAAACTGTTGTGGCACATCTTACTAAATTGAATGATATAGCACCCTGTTCACTAAAGATGAGAGAACTCGTTACTTTTATATCCTTAAAATATTTCTGTTCTCATTAAAGGGTGATGCTAAGATATGGTTTAATTCTCTTGATCCTGGTTGTGTGCGTAGTCCCCAGGATATGATTTATTACTTCTCTGCTAAATATTTCCCTGCTCATAATTCTGGGGTCTCTCTGACTCTCT
>NC_053023.1:426337309-426365537 GCF_003073215.2 Triticum urartu | reverse complement strand
CATAGTAATTTGCTTAAAATCCTAATATGCTAGGTATACAAGATTAATAATAAAATTCTCTTATGAGTGTTTTGAATACTAAGAGAAGTTTGATGATTGTTTTGAGATATGGAGGTAATAATATCAAAGTCGTGCTAGTTGAGTAGTTTTGAAATTGAGAAATGCTTGTGTTGAAGTTTGCAAGTCCCGTAGCATGCACGTATGGTAAACCTTGTGTAACAAATTTGAAACATGAGGTATTATTTGATTGTCTTCCTTATGAGTGGCGGTCGGGGACGAGCGATGGTCTTTTTCTACCAATCTATCCCCCTAGGAGAATCCGCGTAGTGCTGAGGTTTTTGATGACTTGTAGATTTTTGCAATAAGTATGTGAGTTCTATATGACTAATGTTGAGTCCATGGATTATACGCACTCTCACCCTTCCATCCTTGCTAGCCTCTTCGGTACCGTGCATTGCCCTTTCTCACATTGAGAGTTGGTGCAAACTTCGCCGGTGCATCCAAACCCCATGATATGATACGCTCTTTCACACATAAACATCCTTATATCTTCCTCAAAACAGCCACCATACCTACCTATTATGGCATTTCCATAGCCATTCCGAGATATATTGTCATGCAACTTTCCATCATTCCGTTCATAATGACACATTCATCATTGTCATATTGCTTAACATGATCATGTAGTTGACATAGTATTTGTGGCAAAGCCACCATTCATAATTTTTCATACATGTCACTCTTGATTCATCGCAATCCCGGTACACCGCCAGAGGCATTCATATAGAGTCATCTTTGTTCTAGTATCGAGTTGTAATCATTGAGTTGTAAATAAATAGAGGTGTGATGATCATCATTAATAGAGCATTGACCCAAGAGAGAAAAAAAAGAGAAAGGCCAAAAAAAAAGAAGGCCAAAAAAAAGAAAGAAAGGCCATAAAAAAAGAAAAGGCCCAAAAAAATGAGAGAAAAAGAGAGAAGGGACAATGTTACTACCCTTTTACCACACTTGTGCTTCAAAGTAGCACCATGATCTTCATAGTAGAGAGTCTCTCATATTATCACTTTCATATACTAGTGGGAATTTTTCATTATAGAACTTGGCTTGTATATTCCAACAATGGGCCTCCTCAAGTGCCCTAGGTCTTCGTGAGAAGCAAGTTGGATGCACACCCACTAGTTTCTTTTGTTGAGCTTTCATACATTTATAGCTCTAGTGCATCCGTTGCATGGCAATCCCTACTCCTTACATTAACATCAATCGGTGGGCATCTCCATAGCCCATTGATTAGCCTCGTTGATGTGATACTTTCTCCTTTTTTGTCTTCTCCACATAACTCCCTCATTATTCTATTCCACCCTTAGTGCTATATCCATGGCTCACGCTCATGTATTTCGTGAAAGTTTATAGGTTTGAGATTACTAATGTATGAAACAATTGCTTGGCTTGTCATCGGGGTTGTGCATGATGAGAGCATTCTTGTGTGACGAAAATGAAACATGACTAAACTATATGATTTTGTAGGGATGAACTTTCTTTGGCCATGTTATTTTGAGAAGACATAATTGCTTAGTTAGTATGCTTGAAGTATTATCATTTTTATGTCAATATGAACTTTTGTCTTGAATCTTTCGGATCTATATATTCATACCACAATTAAGAAGAATTGCATTAAAATTATGCTAAGTAGCACTCCGCATCAAAAATTCTGTTTTTATCATTTACCTACTCGAGGATGAGCAGGAATTAAGCTTGGCGATGCTGATATGTCTCCAACGTATCTATAATTTTTGATTGCCCCATGCTATATTATTTACTGTTTTGAATGTTTATGGGCTTTATTATACACTTTTACATCATTTTGGGACTGACCCATTAACCCAGAGCCCAGTGCCAGTTTCTGTTTTTACCCTGTTTTAGGGTTTCGAAGAAAAGGAAAACCAAACGGAGTCCAATTGACTAGAAACTTCACGGAACTCACTTTTGGAAGGAAAGAAGCCCAGAAGACTTGGAGTGCACGCCGGGGGATCTGCGAGGAGGTCACGAGGCAGGGGGCGCCCACCCCCTGGGAGCGCCCTCCACCCTCGTGAGTCCCTTGTGGCCCCCCTGACGTACTTCTTCCGCCAATATATCTCCATATACCCTAAAAACATCCGGGAGCACAATAGATCAGGAGTTCCGCCGCCAGAAGCCTCCATAGCCACTAAAAACCAATGTAGACCCGTTCCGGCACCCTGCCGGAGGGGGCAATCCCTCTCCGGTGGCCATCTTCATCATCCCGTTGCTCTCCATGACGAGGAGGGAGTAGTTCTCCCTCGGGGCTGAGGGTATGTACCAGTAGCTATGTGTTTGATCTCTCTCTCTCTCGTGTTCTTGAGGTGATACGATCTTGATGTATCGCGAGCTTTGCTATTATATTTGGATCCTATTATGTTTTCTCCCCCTCTACTCTCTTGTAATGGATTGAGTTTCCTCTTTGAAGTAATCTTATCGGATTGAGTCTTTAAAGATTTGAGAACACTTGATGTATGTCTTGTCGTGCGTTTCCGTGGTGACAATGGGATACCACGTGATTCACTTTATGTATGTTTTGGTGATCAACTTGCGGGTTCCGCCCATGAACCTATGCATAGGGGTTGGCACACGTTTTCGTCGTGATTCTCCGGTAGAACTTTGGGGCACTCTTTGAGGTCCTTTGTGTTGGTTGAATAGATGAATCTGAGATTGTGTGACACATATCGTATAATCATACCCACGGATACTTGAGGTGACATTGGAGTATCTAGGTGACATTAGGGTTTTGGTTGATTTGTGTCTTAAGGTGTTATTCTAGTACGAACTCTAGGGCTGTTTGTGACACTTATAGGAATAGCCCAACAGATTGATTGGAAAGAATAACTTTGAGGTGGTTTCGTACCCTACCATAATCTCTTCGTTCGTTCTCCTCTATTAGTGACTTTGGAGTGACTCTTTGTTGCATGTTGAGGGATATTTATGTGATCCAATTACGTTAGTATTGTTGAGAGGACTTACACTAGTGAAAGTATGAACCCTAGGCCTTATTTCCACGCATTGCAATACCGTTCACGCTCGCTTTTATTATTAGTTACCTTGCTGTTTTTATAATTTCAGATTACAAATACCTTTATCTACCATCCATATTGCACTTGTATCACCATCTCTTCGCCGAACTAGTGCACCTATACAATTTACCATTGTATTGGGTGTGTTGGGGACACAAGAGACTCTTTGTTATTTGGTTGCAGGGTTGCTTGAGAGAGACCATCTTCATCCTACGCCTCCTACGGATTGATAAACCATAGGTCATCCACTTGAGGGAAATTTGCTACTGTCCTACAAACCTCTGCACTTGGAGGCCCAACTACGTCTACGAGAAGAAGGTTGTGTAGTAGACATCACTGCGCGCCTTTTGGGGAGCGGATCCGCCCGGATCTGGCTTCCCCTACGGCGGTTGCATCTCGTGAGCTGCGCCTTGCTCGGCCGTGTTGGAACGCTGGGGCGGCGGCCCCAGGACGTGGTGGTGTCGACGTGCACCTCCCTCACGGAGATCGTCCAGCGGCGGCCTGTGAGGTGGCGGATCCGGGGCCCTCGCGCCTGGATCTTGTGGTGAGGCGGGCCGCTGGCCCATGGCGGTGGTCCGGCAGAGGCGCACCTGCTCCGGTCCACCGGGGTGGCGGGAAGGTGTGTGGGGTCAGGGCAGCGGTGGTGTTGTCCTGCGAGTTGGGCGGCCGTGGGTGGCCTCGGCGACTCGTCAGCGGCTGGTTGGAGCCCTCCATGGTGGTGTGATGCTCTATGGCTGGCCTAGATCCGCCCGGATCTAGCATGTGTGGTCTCGACGGTGCCATTGTGGAGGGAGGTGGGTTGCATTGGTTTCTGCAACTGGTGGTGGTTGGTGGCGACGAGCTGCCTTGCGTGCTTGGTTATGTGGCTTGGGCGAGGATGGTCGCATGTTGCCGGAGACGGTTTGCTGGGCAGACTTTGGTGAGGATGGATTTGTTGAGCTCCCGGCGAAAGCCTAGCTCGACCTCGGTCGTTGCCGACGTCGACGACGTCCTAGGACGTTGTTCCCTCCTTGGAGGCGTCGCCGTGGAGCCCCTTCACCACCATTGTCACCTCAGTCTCAGGCTCTCTAGGTGAAAACCCAAGTTTCGACCTTGGTCGGAGTGGGCGTCGGCGGCTTCTTGTCGCTTCCCTCTTGGGGGCTACGCCATGGAGGTCTGGTCCTTCATTAGTTCGCGGTGGCTAGGACGGCTTTGCGGGTTCTTCGACGGCCAGGAGTGTGCGCGGCCTCGGGGCCGATGAGGAAGTCAGAGCAGCAGCTCCGTAGAACATCGTCGTGGAGTGTCTGATCTGGTCGCCTGGGTGTAGCGACCCGACCCGAATGGATCAAGTGCTCTGTGCTCAGGTGTCATCCCTGGATCAGTAATGCTGACACCACACAGTACATCGAAGGATTTATAGCAGAGTGGCAATCACACACTTATTACATCGTTGTCTCAAAGAGAACTCATTACAATAAATATGGCTTAAGGCCATCTAATAACGATAACAACGGAAGACTCGGAAGATAAATGGGTCCATCAACTCCAACGGCATCACTGAGTATAGAACCACGACCTAAAGGCACCTTACTCGTCGTCTGAAAAGTCTGCAACATGACAAGTTGCAGCCCGAAAACGGGTCAGCACATGGAATATGCTGGCAATGTAACACATAGAGAGTAATGGAATGAAACAGCTATACTATATGCATATATGGCTGGTGGAAAGCTCTATGGTTACAGTTTTGCGTAAAGCCAGTTTTCCCTACTGCAAAGGAATAAATTTATTTAACTATCATGGTAGTTGTTAAACATCGAGAATGGTTGACAGCATTCCGATCCCAATTAAGTGAACAATTAACCTAACAACATTAATTAGAAGTAACGTGACGAGATTCACATGATATTCAAGTACTAGATACTCAAGTTGTCCATAACCGGGGACACGGCTAATCATGATTAGTTTGTACACTCTCCAGAGGTTTGCGCACTTTTCCCACATGACTCGATCGCCTCCGTTTGTTTTCTCGCACTACATGGTGTTTGAGAAACGGATGACCGAGACATAGTCTTTCAGAAGCACTAGCACCTTACATGTGGGGTAGACCGTACCACCTACAACCCCTACATCTGCTAGTCCACCCCGTAAGAGTTCGCACAACTTAGTCAACTATGCCAGAGCCCATAGTAGCATGTGGCTGCACACGGAAGTTTCTAGCATGAATGATCTTATGATCCCTTTGAGCCTGGCTGGCGGTCCAAAATAAAACAGGCAAGTCCTGATAGACATCAGGTGCCTCAATCCACCCAGATGTGTGTTTAAGTTGCCACCTTAGATAAACCATTAAAATTATCAACTCACATCTGTCATGGATATCACTCACCCAATCCACGTCTACTAGCATAGCATGGCATAATAAGCAAACGTAGAAGTAACTCCCAAAGGTTTCATAATAATACAGGTGATAGGTACTACCTCATCTACTTCCCATCCCACAGTTTAATTAGATCCTAATCATGCAATGTGAGAGGATTGATCTAATGCAATAAAACATGGGTTGTAGAAATGGTATGATCAAAGTGTTACTTGCCTTGCTGATGATCCGCGAGTCCTAGGGTTTCGAAGTAACAAGCGGCGCACTCCGGGTGATCTATCGCAGGCAAACAACAAGCACACAATAAATACTCATCTAATGCACAGGTAAAACTCGAACAAGAGAACAAACCAGAAAGTTCAACTTAAGAACTCCAGTTGCAAAGAAAGAACGAACTGAACAAACGACGGAAAAACAAAACGGCGGAAGAAAACAAGTCGGTTCTAGCAAGTTGAAACTAGGTCAAATTTTACCGGGCAAAACTTGTTTAAGTTGATTAGACGGAACGGCGGTTTCGAAACGAAACTCCAGGCGCTTGAATCACCTGATTCCGATAAACGAGCGAGAAGAAAGACTAGAACGAAGATCGGATCTGGGATCACGATCGCGGAATAAATCCGACGAAAAGAAAAAGAAGAACGATTAAACGAACGGGCGTCATTAACCGGGGAATAATCGGTGATCACGTTCATTGAGACGAACGGTCCCAAAGAAGAACGAAAACCGATCTAGGGTTTTCGGAAAAGAAAGCCGAAACAAAGAACGAAAGAAAACCGGAACGGTTAAGAAAGAACCGGAACGGTTTAGAAGAAAAACTGAACCGAGGGGAGAAAAAGAGACGCGGCGCGGGACAACCTCGGCGAGGCTCCGGTGAACGGCGGCGACGGCGGCTATAGGGCGGCGGCGGCGGGTGAGGGGCGCGGGGTGGGGCGCGGATAAGGAGGAGAGGGGCTTGGGATTGATGTGAGGAGGGGGGGGTGGTTTGGGGTGTATTTATATAGGTGGGGGGGATTACTTGGGGTAGGGGGCAAGCAAAAGAGGGAAAACAAAACAAGGAAACGGGGGGCTAACCGGCCTAGAGTCCCTCTGGGACTCGGCCTAGAGCGAGGGAGGCGGCGGCCTGGCGCTGCGCCTGGCGCGCGCGCTGGCTGGGGAGGCGGCCGGCTGGCTGGGCCTTTGGCCCGGCTGGCCTTGGTCCTTTTTTTTAACTGGATTCGCGCGCAGAAAAACAAAAGAAAACTAAACTAAACGAACTCCAAAATTACTAAAGTAAATTTTCCCCGACTCCTAAAAATGAGTCGAACAAAATGAACTTTACTCCGGACCTAGAATGCAATTTTTGAAAACGCGCATTTTCCCTATCCAAATAAAAGCAAACGAAACTCTGGGAAAACCAAAATTTGATTTATTCATTAAATCTTCATTTTTCCTAAATTTGGGAAAGTCATATTATTCCCTCTCTTATATTTTTGATATTGGAAAAATAATTGAAGATGAAATAAATAAATCAAATGATCCTCTTTTCAAAATTTGAGAAAACTCTCAAATATGAAAATAACGAAATCTCCAACTCTCTCCGAGGGTCCTTGAGTTGCGTGAAATTTCTAGGATCGACCAAAATGCAAGAAAATATGCTATGCATGATGATCTAGTGTATAACATTCCAAATTGCAAATTTGGGATGTTACAAACCTACCCCCCTTAAGATGAATCTCGCCCTCGAGATTCGGGTTGGCTAGAAAATAGGTGAGGGTGGTCCTTGAGCAAATCTTCTTCTCTTTTCCAGGTGGCTTCATCCTCTGAGTGATGGTTCCACTGAACTTTGCAAAATTTGATAACCTTGCTGCGGGTAACTCTGCTGGCATAATCGAGAATCTTGACTGGCTTCTCCACATACGTTAGGTCATCCTTCAACTGAATTGCTTCAAGCGGCACGGGATCTCTTAGCGGTACCTCCGCCATCTCGGCATGACATTTCTTCAGCTGAGAAACATGGAATACATCATGAACTCCTGACAGCTCCTCTGGTAATTCCAACTTATAAGCGACTTCTCCCATACGTTGCAAGATCTTGTACGGTCCAACGAAATGCGGTGCTAACTTTCCCTTAACTCCAAAGCGCTTAACTCCTCAAAGTGGGGATACTCGGAGGTAAACTCTGTCTCCGGTTTCGTAGACTGTCTCCTTGCGTTTAGAATCTGCGTAGCTCTTCTGCCTGGACTGGGCTACCTTGAGCCTATCGCGAATCAACTTAACTTTCCGTTTAGACTCCTTAATCAAATCTGGTCCAAAAAATTGACGGTCTCCAACTTCGTCCCATGACAACGGTGTCCTGCACCTCCTTCCGTATAAAGCTTCGAAAGGTGCCATCTTCAAACTGGTTTGGTAACTGTTGTTATAAGAAAACCCCGCATACGGCAAGTTATCGTCCCAACTAGATCCATAATCTAGTGCACAAGCTCTCAGCATATCTTCCAAAATCTGATTGACTCTCTCGGTCTGTCCATCCGTCTGTGGGTGAAAAGCTGTGCTGAACTCTAGTCTGGTTCCCAAAGTTTCATGCAACTGATTCCAAAACTTTGATGTAACTTGGGTTCCTCTATCTGATACGATACTGCTCGGAACTCCATGCAAACAAATGATCCTAGTCATGTATATCTTTGCCAACTTAGCACTGGTGTAAGTGGTCTTAAATGGAATAAAATGTGCTACCTTTGTCAAACGATCAACTACTACCCATATCGAGTCATAGCCTGCTTTCGTCCTGGGTAGTCCTGTGATAAAGTCCATGCCTATCTTATCCCACTTCCATTCGGGTATCGGCAATGGTTGTAACAATCCTGCTGGCTTCTGATGCTCTGCCTTTACTCTCTGACATACGTCACAAACTACTACATATGCTGCAATATCCTTCTTCATTCCGGTCCACCAGAATGTTTCCTTCAAATCCAAATACATCTTGGTATTCCGTGGGTGAATCGAATACGGTGAATCATGTGCCTCTTGCAAAATCAACTTCCTGATCTCCGGGTCATTGGGCACATAAACACGGTCCTCAAACCATAAGGTATCGTGCTCATCCTCACGAAATCCCTTTACTTTTCCTTCGCTCAATTTCTCTTTTATAGCAGCAATCTCCTTGTCAGATTTCTGAGCTTCTCTGATTTTATCCATCAATGTTGACTGAATCTCCAATGCTGCTACATAGCCTCTCGGAACTATTTCCAAACATAGCTCACGAAGGTTTTCTGCTAACTCCTTGGGTATTTCTCCCGTTACTAGGGTGTTGACATGGCTCTTACGGCTCAATGCGTCAGCTACTACATTAGCTTTTCTGGGATGGTAATGCAACCTCATGTCATAATCCTTGATGAGCTCCAACCATCTCCTTTGTCTGAGGTTCAATTCCTTCTGCGTGAAAATGTACTTCAAACTCTTGTGATCAGTGTACACCTTACAATGATTTCTAATGAGGAAATGTCTCCATGTTTTCAATGCATGCACTATAGCTGCTAACTCCAAATCATGTGTGGCATAATTCAACTCATGAGGCTTCAGTTGTCGTGAAGCATACGAAACAACTCTTCCTTCCTGCATAAGCACTGCTCCAAGTCCTCGACGTGAAGCGTCGCAATAAACCTCATAATCCTTGGTCTGATCTGGCAAAATTAATACTGGTGAGGTAACCAAGCGTTTCTTCAACTCCTGGAAACTAGCCTCACATTCCTCAGTCCATTTGAACTTAGTATCCTTCTTCCACAATTCAGTCATAGGCTTTGCAATCTTTGAAAAGTTCTCAATGAACCTCCGGTAGTATCCTGCGAGTCCAAGAAAACTCCGGATCTCTCCAACTGTCGTTGGTGATTCCCATTCGGTTACGGTCTCAACCTTTGTGGGGTCAACTGCTATACCTTCTCCGGATATAACGTGTCCGAGGAATCCAACTTCCTTCAACCAAAACTCACATTTGCTGAATTTGGCGTATAACTGATGTTCCCTTAGTTTCTCCAAAACCAAACGCAAATGTTCCTCATGCTCCTCTTCATTCTTTGAATAAACCAGGATGTCATCAATGAACACTACGACGAACTTATCCAAAAACTCCATAAACACTTTGTTCATCAGGTTCATAAAATAGGCAGGTGCGTTAGTCAATCCAAATGACATAACGGTATACTCATACAGTCCATATCTCATGGTGAATGCTGTCTTAGGTATGTCCTGGTCCCGAATCTTCAATTGATGGTACCCTGATCGCAAATCGATCTTGGAAAACACTTTAGCTCCTTGCAAACGATCAAACAGATCATTAATCATTGGCAGTGGGTACTTATTCTTGATGGTTACTTCATTCAATCCTCGATAATCAACAACCATCCTTAATGATCCATCCTTCTTTTCCACTAGAAGTACGGGTGATCCCCAAGGCGAAGAACTTGGGCGAATGTAACCTTTATCCAATAACTCCTTAATCTGATTCTTAATTTCCACCAAATCCTTTGCCGGCATCCGGTACGGTTGCTTCGTTATTGGGCCTGTACCTGGCAATAACTCAATCAAAAACTCAATGTCTCTATCCGGTGGCATGCCTGGTAATTCTTCAGGAAATACATCAGGAAAATCCTTTACCACTGGTACTTCTTCTTGCACAACTCCTATTAGGCAGTTTACTTGTGTCCTGTTTGGCACATGCCGGGATACATACTTGATCCTTCTTCCTTCTGGTGTGGTAAGCAAAATTGACTTACTAGCGCAATCGATGTTTCCTCCATACATCGACAACCAATCCATGCCTAATATCACATCCAATCCTTGAGATTCCAATACTATTAGGTCTGAGGGAAACACATAGTTACCAATCCTTAATGGTAACCGATCACACCATCGTCTAGCCATAAACTCCGCTCCTGGTGAGCTTACTAACATGGGTGACCTAAGGGCTTGGGTTGGCAGGTTATATTTATCCACAAATCCCCTTGATATGTATGAATGCGATGCACCAGTATCAAAACGAGTGCGGTAAATGACTTAACCAGAAACTTACCGATTACTGCATCAGGCTGATCTTCAACCTCTCCACATTAATGTGGTTCACCTGTCCCCTGTTGAAAGGGTTCGGCTTCTTCCCCGAGCTTCCATTGCCATTTCCATTCTGGCCTTCAGGACATTCATTGGCATAATGTCCGGTCTTCGAACACTTGAAACAGGTGACTTGACTCAGGTCTCTCTTGGTTGGGGTCGATGGGGTGGTACGGTTCTGGCCGTTGCTTCCTCCATTCCCATTACCATTCTTGTGGCCATTATGGTTGTGCGAGCTACCTCCTCCATGGGTATGCTGAAACTGAAATCCCGGTTTAGGGGTAAAACGGGGCTTCTGCTGGGCTCCAGAGTTATACTTCCCCTATCCATATTTCCTCTTGCGGTTCTCAATCTGCTGTTGCTTCCCTTCAATCATGATGGCACGATCTACCAACTCCTGGTAGTTGTTGAAACTTGCTACCATCAATTGCATGCTTAGTTCATCATTCAGTCCTTCCAGAAACTTCTCCTGCTTAGCTGCATCCGTAGCAACGTCATCTGGGGCATAACGTGCTAATTTACTGAAGTCGTCAATGTACTGGCCAATTGTCCTTCCTCCTTGGCGTAAGTTACGAAACTCACGCTTCTTCATGGCCATAGCTCCTGCTGAAACATGGGCAGTGCGGAAAGCTTGCTGAAACTGATCCCATGTGACAGTGTCAACTGGGTAAGTGCCTGTGAAATTCTCCCACCATGCTGCCGCGGGTCCGTCAAGCTGGTGAGCGGCAAACTTCACTTTCTCACCATCCGTGCATCCTACAGTGGTCAACTCCCTTCCTATCTTGCGGAGCCAATCGTCTGCTACTATCGGCTCGGTGCTACTGGAAAACACCGGCGGATTCAGCCTAAGGAAACGGGCTAAGTGGTCAACAGGTGGTGGTGGTGGGTTGTTGTTGTTGTTCTGCTGGTTCTGGACTAACATCTGCATCAATTGATTCTGCTGCTGGATCAACTGAGTGAGCTCCGGTGGGAATCCATTGTCACGTCTCGGAGGCATCTGAGGGTTTAGAAAAGACGAGAATTAAGAATAGAGTGAGGTCTAAAGGGAAAACACTACCCCAATGCACATGAGCAAATGCACACAAAATCACTTCATTCAATCAAACAAGGGCTTACAATCGGTCTAAAACTATCGCAAAAGTGCTCGAACTATAATGTTTACATGGGGGAATACTACTATTATCTGGTGGTCATCTAGAAATTTGAACCGGTGGATGACTCCATGATATCTGCTCCAGCTTCGTCTTCAAAGTCGGGTTCACTTGGATCCGAATTGGTGTCGTCGATGATGATGTAGTTTTCCGGACATGCGACGTACTCGTCTTCCTTCTTGGATGCTAACTTCCTCTTGAGTTCTTCAATCTCCTGCTTAAGATCGCCATTGTGTCTTGCTAGAGCTACGATCTCGTCCATGTAGTCCTTGCGTGTAGACTTCAGTTCTCCTTCTAGCTCGATGATCCTTGCCTTCGCATTCTTCAACTCTATCATATCATTGCACATCTGGTTCTCGTGGCGTCGAATGTGTTGGTTTAACTCCTGGATGAAAGATGCAATGGATCTATCCTTCTTGGTGCTGACTAACTCCCATTGTTCATCCCGGCGTCCGCAAATCTGGTAGATAGTGTCCTTGAGGTCTTCTTGATAAACTTCTCCAATGCGTCCCATGGTGATATGAGCTGCCATGCACCTTCCCAGACTCCAGGCTTGGTCTGCATTGAAAACACTATCTATGGGCTTCGTGATTGGCGCGAATGTCCTTCCCGGAACGTGAGCTTGAATCTTCCAGCGCTCCTCTTCAGGCAGAGTGGCGTTGAAGGTTCCCGTGAAGCTTGGTAATCCAATGTTCAGGTACTTGGTGACTTCCTTCAGGTGAAATCCAAATGGTGTGCCTTCATCCGGTTGAGCGTACTTAATCTTCACGTTGCGTCATCCTAATAGAGTAGAAAAGATGAGGAGTTAGAAAATGAGAAGAGAAGGGTGATCTATGGCTTTAACTTAGTGGTCGTGTCCTACAGTCAACCGTGTGCTCTGATACCATCTCTGTAGCGACTTCGACCGAATGGAATCACGGTCTTACTGTTGCTACGGTGTCATCCCTGGATTCAGTAATGCTGACACCACACACTACATTCGAGGTGTTTATAGCAGAGTTGCAATCACACACTTTATTACATTCGATGGCTCCAAAAAGAACTTATTACAATAAATATGTCTGAAGGCCATTTAAATATCGATAACAGCGGAAGACTCGGAAGATAAATGGGTCCATCACACTCCAGCGGCATCACTGAGTAATAGAACACGACCTAAACGCACCTCAATCGTAGTCGTCTGAAAGTCTGCAACATTAACGTTGGCAGCCTGAAAACGGGTCAGCACATGGAATATGCTGGCAAAAGTAACACATAGAGAGTTAATGGATGAAACAGCTATACTACATGCATATTATGGCTGGTGGAAAGTCTCTATGGTTACAGTTTGCGTAAAGCCATTTTTCCCTACTGCAAAGGAATAATATTTATTTCACTATCATGGTGGTTGTGAAACATTGAGAATGGTTGAAAGCATTCTCAATCCCAATTAAAAATAATTAAAACCCAACAACATTAATTAGAAGTAACATGATGAGATTCACATGATATTCAAGTACTAGATACTCAAGTTGTCCATAACCGGGGACACGGCTAATCATGATTAGTTTGTACACTCTGCAGAGGTTTGCGCACTTTTCCCCACATGACTCGATCGCCTCCGTTTGTTTTCTCGCACTACATGGTGTTTGAGAAACGGATGACCGAGACATAGTCTTTCAGAAGCACTAGCACCTTACATGTGGGGTAGACCGGTACACCTACATCCCCTACATCTGCTAGTCCACCCCGTAAGAGTTCGCACAACTTAGTCAACTATGCTCAGAGCCCATAGTAGCATGTGGCTGCACACGGAAGTTTTCTAGCATGAAAGATCTTATGATCCCTTTGAGCCTGGGTGGCGGTCCGAACGGGAAGTTTCTAGCATGAGAAGATTCTTATGATCCTTGGTTGAGCCTGGTTGCGGGTGGCGGTTGCGATATAGAAGTAACAGGTGCGAAGTTCTGATAGACATGCGAGGTGCCTGGGTCACATCCGATTCCGGCTGGTGTGTTTGATTGTGTTTGCGCTGATCGTCTGGTGGTTTTAGGATTAAACCATAAAATTATTCATTTCTCACCATCTGTCATGGATATCACTCATCTGATCCTGATCCAGCGTCTACTAGTCTATATGTTGTTGGGCTGCTTTGTTGATAGTGAGCACTTTGGCATATATTAGAGGTTCAATGACGTAGAAGTGAACTCTATATATAGGTGTGCGATATATATAATTATCATGTATTGTGTTTGTTTGAGTTTACTAACCTTGTTCATCTAGCTTTGTTCCATCCCGAGGATTAACTTGATTTCTTATATCATTGGCAACTGTGTGTAGGATTTGAGATCTAATGCAGTAAAACATGGGTTGTAGAGTAAAGGTATGATCAAAGTGTTACTTGCCTTGCTGATGATCCGGTCGTGTTAGTCGTAGGTTCAAAGTAACGAAGCGGCGCAATCCGGGTAATCTATCGCAGACAAACAACAAGCATACAATAAGTACTCATCTAATGCACAGGTAAAACTCGAACAAGAGAACGAACCAGGTAGTTCAACTTAAGAACTCCGGTTGCAAAGAAAGAACGAAAAACAAACGGCGGAAGAAAACAACTCGGTTCTAGCAAGTTGAATCTAGGTCAAAATTTTACTGTAACAAAAGCTTGTTCAAGTTGATTAGACGGAACGGCGGTTTCGAGACGAAACTCCAGGCGCTTGAATCACCTGATTCCGATAAACGAGCGAAAAGAAAGACTAGAAAGAAGATCGGATCTGAGATCGCGATCGCGGAATAAATCCGACGAAAAGAAAAAGAAGAACGGTTAAACGAACGGACGTCGTTAACCTAGAAGAATCCGGTGATCACGTTCGTTAGGACGAACGGTCCGGCGAACGGTCCAAAGGCAACTAAATCGGAGAAGAAAACGAATCCGATCTAGGGTTTCGGAGAAGAAAACCGATCGAAAAACCGATCTAGAAAACCGGAACGGTTTAGAGAAGAAAAGAATCGGAACGATTAGAAGAAAACGATCCGAGAAAAAGAATAGATGTAGCGCGGGGCTAACCTTGGCGAGGTCTCCGGTGAGGGGCTCCGGCGGCGTCGGCGTAGGGCGGCGGCGTGGGCAAGGTGCGGCGGCGGCGCGGGTGTGGGGGGGGCGGCGGCGTAAGGTGGGCGGCGGCGGCGGAAGGTGCGGCGGCGGGCGGGTGTGGGGCGGCGGCGGTAAGGTGCGGCGGCGGCGCGGGTGTGGGGGGCGGCGGCAAGGTGCGGCGGCGGCGCGGGTGTGGGGTGGCGGCGGCAAGGTGCGGCGGCGGCGCGGGTGAGGCGGCGCGGCGGCGGTGACGCAGGGCGCGGTGTGATGCGGCGCGGCGGCGGTGCAAGGCGCGGTGTGGAGGAGAGCTTTGATTTGATGTGTTTAGAGGGGGGGTGCTTGGGTATTTATATTGGGGAGGGGAGGGGTTTACTTGGGGTAGAGGACAAGGAATTAGAATAGGAGTAGGAAAGATCTAGAAAATAAACGGAGTAGGACTAAAGAAAACGAAATAAGGAAAAGGGGACAAGGGGGCGCCCTAGAATCCTAAAAGGATTCGGTTAAGAGGCAGAGGCGGCGGCGGCCTTGCGCCTGGCAAGCGCACGCGCGGCTCCCTGGGGCGGTGGCCTTTGGCCCGGCTGGGCCTTTGGCCCAAGGCGCTGCTCAATTTTTTTAAATAGTTTCCTCGCGCAGAAAAAAAAAACAAAAAAGGGATCTAAACGAACTCTGAAAAATCTAAAGTAAATTTTCCCCCGACTCCTAAAAAATGAGCCGAACAAAATGAACTTTTCTCCGGACCTAAATGCAATTTTTGATAACGCGGCATTTTTCCCTATCCAAATAAAAATGCAAATAAACTCCGGCAACAAAATTGATCTTATTTATTATATCTTCATTTTCCTAAATTTGGGAAAGTCATATTATTCCCTCTCTCATATATTTGACACCGGAAAATTATTGAAGATATAAATAATCAAATGATCTATTTTTCAAAATTCGAGAGAACTCTCAATATGAAAATAACGAAATCTCCAACTCTCTCCGAGGGTCCTTGAGTTGCGTGAAATTTCTAGGATCAACCAAAATGCGAGAAAATATGATATGCATATGATCTAGTGTATAACATTCCAAATTGAAAATTTGGGATGTTACAAACCTACCCCCCTTAAGATGAATCTCGCCCTCGAGATTCGGGTTGGCTAGAAAATAGGTGAGGGTGGTCTTTGAGCAAATCTTCTTCTCTCTCCCAGGTGGCTTCATCCTCTGAATGGTGGTTCCACTGAACTTTGCAAAACTTGATAACCTTGCTGCGAGTAACTCTACTGGCAACATCGAGAATCTTGACTGGCTTCTCCTCATATGTTAGGTCATCCTTTAACTGAATCGCTTCTAATGGCACTGTATCTCTTAGCGGTACCTCCGCCATCTCGGCGTGACATCTCTTCAGCTGAGAAACATGGAATACATCATGAACTCCTGACAATCCTTCTGGTAGTTCCAACCTATAAGCGACTTCTCCCATACGTTTCACGATCTTAAACGGTCCAACGAAACGCGGTGCTAACTTTCCCTTAACTCCAAAGCGCTTAACTCCTCGAAGTGGGGATACTCGAAGGTAAACTCTGTCTCCGGTTTCGTAAACTGTCTCCTTGCGTTTAGAATCTGCATAGCTCTTCTGCCTGGACTGGGCTACCTTGAGCCTATCGCGAATCAACTTAACTTTCCGTTCAGACTCCTTAATCAAATCTGGTCCAAAGAATTGACGGTCTCCAACTTTGTTACTGTTGTCATGGAACGAAACTGGTTATCTGATACGATACTCCTCAGAACTCCATGCAAACAAACGATTCTAGTCATGTATATCTTTGCCAACTTAGCACTGGTGTAAGTGGTCTTAACTAGAATGAAATGTGCTACCTTCGTCAAACGATCAACTACTACCCATATCGAGTCATATCCTGCTTTCGTCCTGGGTAGTCCTGTGATAAAATCCAAGCCTATCTTATCCCACTTCCATTCGGGTATCGGCAATGGTTGTAACAATCCTGCTGGCTTCTGATGTTCTGCCTTTACTCTCTGACATACGTCACAAACTGCTACATACGCTGCAATATCCTTCTTCATTCCGGTCCACCAGAATGTTTCCTTCAAATCCAAATACATCTTGGTATTCCTTGGGTGAATCGAATATGGTGAATTATGTGCCTCCTGCAAAATCAACTTCCTGATCTCTGGGTCATTGGGCACATAAACACGGTCATCAAACCATAAGGTGTCGTGCTCATCCTCACGAAATCCCTTTGCTTTTCCTTCGCTCAATTTCTCTTTTATAGCAGCAATCTCTTTGTCAGATTTCTAAGCTTCTCTGATCTTATCCATCAATGTTGACTGAATCTCCAATGCTGCTACATAGCCTCTCGGAACTATTTCCAAATATAGCTCACGAAGGTTTTCTGCTAATTCCTTTGGTATTTTCCCCGTCACTAGGGTATTGACATGGCTCTTACGGCTCAATGCGTTAGCTACTACATTAGCCTTTCCGGGATGGTAATGCAATCTCATGTCATAATCCTTGATGAGCTCCAACCATCTCCTCTGTCGGAGGTTCAACTCCTTCTGAGTGAAAATGTACTTCAAACTCTTATGATCCGTGTACACCTCACAATGATTTCCAATGAGGAAATGTCTCCACGTTTTCAATGCATGCACTACGGCTGCTAACTCCAAATCATGCGTGGCATAATTCAACTCATGAGGCTTCAGTTGTCGTGAAGCATACGAAACAACTCTCCCTTCCTGCATAAGCACTGCTCCAAGTCCTCGACGTGAAGCGTCGCAATACACCTCATAATCCTTGGTCTGATCTGGCAAAATCAATACCGGTGAGGTAACCAAACGTTTCTTCAACTCCTGGAAACTAGCCTCACACTCCTCAGTCCATTTGAACTTAGTATCCTTCTTCAACAACTCCGTCATAGGCTTCGCAATTTTTGAAATTCTCAATGAAATCTCCGGTAGTATCCTGCGAGTCCAAGAAAACTCAGATCTCTCCAACTGTTGTTGGTGCTTCCCATTCGGTTACGGTCTCAACCTTTGTGGGGTCAACTGCTATACCTTCTCCGGATATAACGTGTCCGAGGAATCCAACTTCCTTCAACCAAAACTCACATTTGCTGAATTTGGCATATAACTGATGTTCTCTTAGTTTCTCCAAAACCAAACGCAAATGTTCCTTATGCTCCTCTTCATTCTTTGAATAAACCAAAATGTCATCGATGAACACTACGACGAACTTATCCAAAAACTCCATAAACACTTTGTTCATCAGGTTCATAAAATAGGCAGGTGCGTTAGTCAATCCAAATGACATAACGGTATACTCATACAGTCCATATCTTGTGGTGAATGCTGTCTTAGGTATGTCCTGCTCTCGAATCTTCAACTGATGGTACCCTGATCGCAAATCGATCTTGGAAAACACTTTAGCTCCTTGCAATCGATCAAACAGATCGTTGATCATTGGCAGTGGGTACTTGTTCTTGATGGTTACTTCATTCAATCCCCGATAATCTACAACCATCCTTAATGATCCATCCTTCTTTTCCACTAGAAGTACGGGTGATCCCCAAGGTGAAGAACTTGGGCGAATGTAACCTTTATCCAATAACTTCCTTAATCTGATTCTTAATTTCCACCAAATCCTTTGCTGGCATCCGGTACGGTCGCTTCGATATTGGGCCTGTACCTGGCAATAACTCAATCAAAAACTCAATGTCTCTATCCGGTGGCATGCCTGGTAATTCCTCAGGAAATACATCAGGAAAATCCTTTACCACTGGTACTTCCTCCTGCACAACTCCTGATAAGCAATTCACTTGTGTCCTGTTTGGCACATGCCGGGATACATACTTGATCCTTCTTCCTTCTGGTGTGGTAAGCAAAATTGTCTTACTGGCGCAATCGATGTTTCCTCCATACATCGACAGCCAATCCATACCAAGAATCACATCCAGTCCTTGGGATTCCAGAATAATTAAATCCGTTGGGAATACATGCCTTCCTATACTCAATGGTACTTGGAAACATCCTTGTCTGGCCATGTATTCTGCTCCTGGCGAGCTTACTAGCATAGGTGTTTTAAGAATCCTAGTGGGCAGGCTATACTTTTCCACAAATCCCCTTGATATGTATGAATGCGATGCACCAGTATCAAAAAGAACGAGTGCAGTAAATGACTTAACCAAAAACTTACCGATTACTGCATCGGGCTGATCTTCAATCTCCTCCACATTAACGTGGTTCACCTGTCCCCTATTGAAAGGGTTCGGCTTCTTCCCAGAGCTTCCATTGCCATTTCCATTCTGGCCTTCAGGACATTCATTGGCATAATGTCCGGTCTTCGAACACTTGAAACAGGTGACTTGACTCAGGTCTCTCTTGGTTGGGGTTGATGGGGTTGTTCGGTTCTGGCCGTTGCTTCCTCCATTCCCATTACCATTCTTGTGGCCATTATGGTTGTGCGAGCTACCTCCTCCATGGGTGTGCTGAAACTTAAATCCCGGTTTAGGGGTAAAACGGGGCTTCTGCTGGGCTCCAGAGTTATACTTCCCCTGTCCATACTTCCTCTTACGGTTCTCAATCTGCTGTTGCTTCCCTTCAATCATGATGGCACGATCTACCAACTCCTGGTAGTTGTTGAAATTTGCTACCATCAACTGCATGCTTAGTTCATCATTCAATCCTTCCAGAAACTTCTCCTGCTTGGCTGCATCCGTAGCAACGTCATCTGGGGCATAACGGGCTAGCTTACTAAACTCTTCCACATACTGGCCAACAGTCCTTCCTCCTTGGCGTAAGTTGCGAAACTCACGCTTCTTTATGGCCATAGCTCCTGCTGAAACATGGGCAGTGCGGAAAGCTTGCTGAAACTGATCCCATGTGACAGTGTCAACTGGGTAAGTGGCTGTGAAATTCTCCCACCATGCTGCCGCGGGTCCGTCAAGCTGGTGTGCGGCAAACTTCACTTTCTCACCATCCGTGGTCAACTCCTGCGGAGCCAATCGTCTGCTACTATCGGCTCGGTGCTACTGGAAAACACCGGCGGATTCAGCCTAAGGAAACGGGCTAAGTGGTCAACAGGTGGTGGTGGTGGTGGGTTGTTGTTGTTGTTCTGCTGATTCTGAACTAACATCTGCATCAATTGATTCTGCTGCTGGATCAACTGAGTGAGCTCCGGTGGAAATCCATTGTCACGTCTCGGAGGCATCTGAGGGTTTAGAAAAGACGAGAATTAAGAATAGAGGGGGTCTAAAGGGAAAACACTACCCATATGCACATGAGGCAAAAGCACACAATTCACTTCAATCAATCAAACAAGGGCTTACAAACGGTCTAACTATCGCAAAAGTGCTCGACTATAATGTGTTTACATGGGGGAATACTACTACTATCTGGTGGTCATCTAGAAATTTGAACCGGTGGAAGACTCCATGATATCTACTCCAGCTTCGTCTTCAAAGTCGGGTTCACTTGGATCCGAATCGGTGTCGTCGATGATGATGTAGTTGTCCGGACATGACGTACTCGTCGTCCTCCTGGGATGCTAACTTGCTCTTGAGTTCTTCAATCTCCTGCTTAAGATCGCAATTGTGCCTTGCTAGAGCTACGATCTCGTCCATGTAGTCCTTGCGTGTAGACTTCAGTTCTCCTTCTAGCTCGATGATCCTTGCCTTCGCATTCTTCAACTCTATCATATCATTGCACATCTGGTTCTCGTGGCGTCGAATGTGCTGGTTTAACTCCTGGATGAAAGATGCAATGGATCTATCCTTCTTGGTGCTGACTAACTCCCATTGTTCATCTCGGCGTCCGCAAATCTGGTAGATAGTGTCCTTGAGGTCTTCTTGATAAACTTCTCCAATGCGTCCTATGGTGATATGAGCTGCCATGCTCCTTCCTAGACTCCAGGTTGGTGCATTGAAAACACTATCTATGGGCTTCGTGATTGGCGCGAATGTTCTTCCCGGAACGTGAGCTTGAATCTTCCAGCGCTCCTCTTCAGGCAGAGTGGCGTTGAAGGTTCCCGTGAAGCTTGGTAATCCAATGTTCAGGTACTTGGTGACTTCCTTCAGGTGAAATCCAAATGGTGTGCCTTCATCCGGTTGAGCGTACTTAATCTTCGCGTGCGTCATCCTAAAAGAGTAGAAAAGATGAGGAGTTAGAAAATGAGAAGAGAGGGTGATCTATGGCTTTAACTTAGTGGTCGTGTCCTACAGTCAGCGTGTGCTCTGATACCATCTCTGTAGCGACCTGACCCGAATGGATCACGTCTACTGTGCTACGGTGTCATCCCTGGATCAGTAATGCTGACACCACACAGTACATCGAGGTTTTATAGCAGAGTTGCAATCACACACTTATTACATCGATGGCTCAAAAAGAACTTATTACAATAAATATGGCTTAAGGCCATATTTTAAAGATAACAGCGGAAGACTTGGAAGATAAATGGGTCCATCAACTCCAGCGGCATCACTGAGTATAGAACCACGACCTAAACGCACCTCAATCGTCGTCTGAAAAGTCTGCAACATTAACGTTGCAGCCCGAAAACGGGTCAGCACATGGAATATGCTGGCAAAGTAACACATAGAGAGTAATGGAATGAAACAGCTATACTACATGCATATATGGCTGGTGGAAAGCTCTATGGTTACAGTTTTGCGTAAAGCCAATTTTTCCCTACTGCAAAGGAATAAATTTTATTTACTATCATGGTGGTTGTGAAACATTGAGAATGGTTGACAGCATTCTCAATCCCAATTAAAAGTAATTAAAACCCAATAACATTAATTAGAAGTAACATGTTGAGATTCACAATGATATTCAAGTACTAGATACTCAAGTTGTCCATAACCGGGGACACGGCTAATCATGATTAGTTTGTTACTCTGCAGAGGTTTGCGCACTTTTCCCCACATGACTCGATCGCCTCCGTTTGTTTTCTCGCACTACATGGTGTTTGAGAAACGGATGACCGAGACATAGTCTTTCAGAAGCACTAGCACCTTACATGTGGGGTAGACCGGTACACCTACATCCCCTACATCTGCTAGTCCACCCCGTAAGAGTTCGCACAACTTAGTCAACTATGCCAGAGCCCATAGTAGCATGTGGCTGCACACGGAAGTTTCTAGCATGAATTATCTTATGATCCCTTTGAGCCTGGGTGGCGGTCCAAAAAAAACAGGCAAGTCCTGATAGACATCAGGTGCCTCAATCCACCCAGATGTGTGTTTAAGTTGCCACCTTAGATAAACCATTAAAATTATCAATCTCACATCTGTCATGGATATCACTCACCCAATCCACGTCTACTAGCATAGCATGGCATAATAAGCAAACGTAGAAGTAACTCCCAAAGGTTTGATAATAATACAGGTAATAGGTACTACCTCATCTACTTCCCATCCCACAATTTAATTAGATCCTAATCATGCAATGTGTGAGGATTGATCTAATGCAATAAAACATGGGTTGTAGAAAAGGTATGATCAAAGTGTTACTTGCCTTGCTGATGATCCGCGAGTCCTAGGGTTTCGAAGTAACAAGCGGCGCAATCCGGGTAATCTATCGCAGACAAACAACAAGCATACAATAAGTACTCATCTAATGCACAGGTAAAACTCGAACAAGAGAACGAACCAGGTAGTTCAACTTAAGAACTCCGGTTGCAAAGAAAGAACGAAAAACAAACGGCGGAAGAAAACAACTCGGTTCTAGCAAGTTGAAACTAGGTCAAAATTTTACTGTAACAAAAGCTTGTTCAAGTTGATTAGACGGAACGGCGGTTTCGAGACGAAACTCCAGGCGCTTGAATCACCTGATTCCGATAAACGAGCGGAAAAATAGACTAGGAAGAAGATCGGATCTGAGATCGCGATCGCGGAATAAATCCGACGAAAAGAAAAAGAAGAACGGTTAAACGAACGGACGTTCGTTAACCTAGAAGAATCCGGTGATCACGTTCGTTAGGACGAACGGTCCGGCGAACGGTCCAAAGCAACTAAATCGGAGAAGAAAACGAATCCGATCTAGGGTTTTGGAGAAGAAAACCGATCGAAAAACTGATCTAGAAAACCGGAACGGTTTAGAGAAGAAAAGAATCGGAACGATTAGAAGAAAACGATCCGAGAAAAAGAATAGATGTAGCGCGGGGCAACCTTGGCGAGGTCTCCGGTGAGGGGCTCCGGCGGCGTCGGCGTAGGGCGGCGGCGTGGGCAAGGTGCGGCGGCGGCGCGGGTGTGGGGCGGCGGCGGTGCGGCGGCGGCGCGGGTGTGGGGTGGCGGCGCGGGTGCGGCGGCGGCGCGGGGTGTGGGGTGGCGGCGCGGGTGTGGGCGGCGGCGCGGGTGGCGGCGCGGGTGAGGCGGCGCGGCGGCGGTGACGCAGGGCGCGGTGTGATGCGGCGCGGCGGCGGTGCAAGGCGCGGTGTGGAGGAGAGCTTTGATTTGATGTGTTTAGAGGGGGTGCTTGGGTATTTATATTGGGGAGGGGAGGGGTTTACTTGGGGTAGAGGACAAGGAATTAGAATAGGAGTAGGAAAGATCTAGAAAATAAACGGAGTAGGACTAAAGAAAACGAAATAAGGAAAAGGGGACAAGGGGGCGCCCTAGAATCCTAAAAGGATTCGGCTAAGAGGCAGAGGCGGCGGCGGCCTTGCGCCTGGCAAGCGCACGCGCGGCTCCCTGGGGCGGTGGCCTTTGGCCCGGCTGGGCCTTGGCCTGGCCGGCCTTGGTCCAGTTTTTTTTTGTTTTTTTTATAAACGGTTCAGCGCGCAGAAAAAAAACAAAAAGGATCTAAACGAACTCCGAAAAATCTAAAGTAAATTTTCCCCGACTCCTAAAAATGAGCCGAACAAAATGAACTTTTCTCCGGACCTAAAATGCAATTTTTGAAAACGCGCATTTTTCCCTATCCAAATAAAATGCAAATAAACACCGGAAAGCAAAATTGATCTATTTATTATATCTTCATTTTTCCTAAATTTGGGAAAGTCATATTATTCCCTCTCTCATATATTTTGACACCGGAAAAATTATTGAAGATAAAATAAATAAATCAAATGATCCTATTTTCAAAATTCGAGAGAACTCTCAAATATGAAAATAACGAAATCTCCAACTCTCTCCGAGGGTCCTTGAGTTGCGTGAAATTTCTAGGATCAACCAAAATGCAAGAAAATATGATATGCATATGATCTAGTGTATAACATTCCAAATTGAAAATTTGGGATGTTACAAAGTGGGAGGCTTGTCCAAGGAAGGGTAGCACCCAAGAACCGGTCCACCCACATATCAAATTATCAAAGTAACCAATGTGAATCAGATGAGCATGATGAAAACTAACTTGACAACAATTCCCATGTGTCCTCGGGAGCGCTTTGTTTTATATAAGAGCTCATCCAGGATTGTCCTTTTCTACAAAAAGGATTGGGCCACCTTGCTGCACCTTAGTTACTTTATGTATTTGTTACCTGTTACTATTTACCTTATCACAAAACTATCTCTCACTGATAATTTCAGTGCTTGCAGAGAATACCTTGCTGAAAACCACTTGCCATTTCCTTTTGTTCCTCGTTTGGTTCGACACTCTTACTTACCGAAAGGACTACGATAGATCTCCTATACTTGTGCGTCATCAAGACTCATTTTTGGCATCGTTGCCAAGAAGTGATGCGCCTATGGAAAGTGGAATTCGGTAAGGAAACATTTATATATTGTGCTGAAATTTACTATCACTTGTCACTATGGAAAGTAATCATTTGAGGGGCTTGTTCGAGGTATATTCACCTTGACCGGAAGAGCAAATAGTTTCTCCTCAACCTACTGCACCTACTGAAAATATTTATTATGAAATTCCTTCGGGTATGATAGAGAAACTGCTAGCTAATCCTTATGCAGGAGATGGAACATTACATCCCCATATGCAACTAATCTATGTGGATGAAGTTTGTGGATTATTTAAGCTTGCAGGTATCCCCGAGGATGTTGTCAATAAGAAGGTATTCCCTTTATATTTTAAGGGAAAGACATTAACATCGTATAGGCTACTGGATCATATTGGATGATGGAACTATAACTGATTGAAATTGCAATTTCATCAAAAGTTTTATCCTACACATCTGGTTCATTGTGATCGGAATTATATATATAATTTTTGGCCTCGTGACGGAGAAAGTATCACTCAAGATTGGGGGAGGCATAAGTCAATGTTATATTCATGCCCCAATTATGAGCTCTCAAGAGAAATTATTATTCAAATTTTTTATGCTCGGCTTTCTCATAATGATCGATCCATGCTCGATACTTCTTGTACTAGTTCCTATATGGAGATGGATATTGAATTCAAATGGGATTTATTGGAAAGAATTAAACGCAACTCTGAAGATTGGGAACTCGGCGAAGGTAAGGAGTTAGGTATAAACCTTAAGTTTGATTATACTAAATCTTTTATGGATATCGATGCCATTCGTGATTTTAGCACTAAATATGGACTTGACTTTGAGATAGTAGCATCTTTCTGTGAATCTTTTGCTACTCATGTTGATCTCCCTATGGAGAAGTGGTTTAAATATAGTCCTCCCATTGAAGTTAAAGTAGTAGAGCCTATTAAAGTTGAATAAGAAACTATTACTTATAATGTTGATCCTATTGTTCCTACTGCTTATATTAAGAAACCACCTTTTCCTGTTAGAATAAAGGATCATGCTAAAGCTTCAACTTTAGTTCATAAGAGTAATTGATACGTCTCCATCGTATCTATAATTTTTGATTGTTCCATTCCAATATTATATAACTTTCATATACTTTTGGCAACTTTTTATACTATTTTTGGGACTAACATATTGATCCAATGCCCTGTGCGAGTTCCTGTTTGTTGCATGTTTTTTGTTTCGCAGAAAATCCATATCAAACGGAGTCTAAATGGGATAAAAACTTACGGAGATTTTTTTGGAATATATGTGATTTTGGGGAAGAAGAATCAACACAAGACGATGCCCGAGGGGGCCACGAGGAAGGGGGGCGCTCTAGGGGGGTGGGTGCGCCCCTGACCATCGTGGCCACCCTGTAAGGCGGTTGGTGCCCTTATTTCGCTGCAAGAAAGCCAATATCCGGATACAAATTGTGTTAAAATTTCAGCCCAATCGGAGTTACGGATCTCCGGGAATATAAGAAACGGTGAAAGGCCAGAATCTGGAATGCAGAAACAAAGAGAGACAGAGAGACAGATCCAATCTCGGAGGGGCTCTCGCCCCTCAGCCGCCATGGAGGCATTGGACCAGAGGGGAAACCCTTCTCAAGGAAGAAGAAGAAGAAGGGGGGCTCTCTCTCCCTCTCTCCCAGTGGCGCCGGAATGCCGCCGGGGCCATCATCGTCACCGCAATCTACACCAACACCTCCGTCGTATTCACCAACATCTCCATCACCTTCCCCCATCTATCTATAGCGGTCCACTCTCCCGCAACCCGCTGTACCCTCTACTTGAACATGGTGCTTTATGCTTCATATTATTATCCAATGATGTGTTGCCATCCTATGATGTCTGAGTAGATTTTCGTTGTCCTATCGGTAATTGGTGAATTGCTATGATTGGTTTAATTTGCTTGTTATGGTTTGGTTTTACCTTAATGAACATTAGTAGTTGCGGATGCTTGCTAATAGTTCCAATCATAAGTGCATAGAATTCCAAGTCAGGGATGACAAGCTAGCAGTGGCCTCTCCCACATAAAACTTGCTATCGGTCTAGTAAAGTAGTCAATTGCTTAATGACAATTTCGCAACTCCTACCACCACTTTTCCACTCTCTATACTACCTTTATTGTTTCTTTACCTAAAACAGCCCCTAGTTTTTATTTATGTGCTCTTTATATTCTTGCAAACCTATCCCGTTACACCTATAAAGTACTTCTAGTTTTATACTTGTTCTAGGTAAAGCGAATGTTAAGCGTGCATAGAGTTGTATCGGTGGTCGATAGAACTTGAGGGAATATTTGTTCTACCTTTAGCTCCTCGTTGAGTTCGACACTCTTACTTATCAAAAGAGGCTACAATTGATCCATTATACTTGTGGGTCATCAAGACCTTTTTCTGGCGCCGTTGCCGGGGAGTCATAGCGTGGGGTGAATATTCTCGTGTGTGTGCTTGTTTGCTTTATCACTAAGTAATTTTTATTTTCTGTTCTAAGTTGTTCTCTATCTTTAGTTATGGATATGGAACACGAAATACCAAAAAATAGGTTTACTTGCTACTCATGGAGATGGGGAACCTCCTAAAACCCTCGATGCTCATTATGTGAAAGATATTATGCACTACTTTAATAATCCTGAGAAACCCCCATTCAATTATAAAATGGGAGACACGTTGGATCAACGTGAATACTTTTGGGATTATCGCTTGACTCAAAAAGGGAAACTATTATGGGATCAAATTCATGTGTTGCATTGGTATGCTCGGGAACTATGCTTGAGATATGATTATACTTGTTGCTCTAGGATGAAGGCTCCACACCATACCTTTTCATGCAATTTTAATGATAATGAAACCTTAGCTTCTTATGCTAATGGTATATATGATTACTATGGGGTGGAACGAATAGAAGAATTTGTTGCTTTTAAGGGTGCATGTGAAATTGAATCTTTGTTTAAAGATTTTGATGATTCAGTTTATAGACCTGAAAATTTATCTATCCTTAAATATTTCTATGATAATTATAAATACAATTATGATATTGATGAATTTATTGAGAAAGTCTCCACTTTCCGAGAAGAGACTAATATTTTGCAGGAGTCTATGGAAGAAGAAATTGATGAAACTGTGAGATCATTGGAAGAAAAAGATGATGAGGAGAGTGAAGAACAAAAGGAGGAAGAGGGGATTAGCTACCCGTGCCCACCTTCTAGTGAGAGTAACTCTTCAACTCATACATTGTTTAATTTCCCTTCGTGCTTACCAAAGGATGATTGCTATGATCCCGTTGATTCGTTTGAAATATCCCTTTTTGATGAACTTGATGCTTTCTATTCTTATGGCCAAGATGCCAATATGAATTTTGCTTATGGAGATGAACTTGCTATTGTTCCTTATGTTAAACATGAAATTGTTGTTATTGCACCCACGCATGATAGTCCTATTATCTTTTTTAATTCTCCCGACTACACTATATCAGAGAAGTTTGCCCTTATTAAGGATTATATTGATGGGTTGTGTTTTACTACCACACATGATGATTTTGATAGATATAATATGCATGTGCTTGCTGCTCCTACTTGCAATTATTATGAGAGAGGAACTATATCTCCACCTCTCTATGTTTCCCGCACGATAAAATTGCAAGAAACTGCTTATGCTATGTATTGACCTTTACTTTGTGTGCATGAATTGTTCTTTTATGACATGCCGATGCATAGGAAGAGAGTTAGACTTCGTCATTATATGATATATGTTACTTTGTGCTCACTACTAAATCACAAATCATTGTTAATTAAAATTGGCTTTGATAT
>NC_053023.1:426319150-426336309 GCF_003073215.2 Triticum urartu | reverse complement strand
AACGCGGTTGATGTAGTCGTACGTCTTCACGATCGACCGATCCTCAGTACCGAACGTATGACACCTCCGCGTTCAGCACACGTTCAGCTCGGTGACGTCCCGCGAACTCACGATCCAGTAGAGCTCGGGAAGAGTTTCGTCAGCACGACGGCGTAGTGACAATGTTGATGAAGCTACTGTTGCAGGGCTTCACCTAAGAACCGCTACAGTATGGACGAGGTGGATTATGGTGGAGGGGGCACCGCACACGGCTAGGAGAGATCAATGATAAACTTGTGTGTCTAGAGGTGCCCCCCTGCCCCTGTATATAAAGGAGCAAGGGGGGAGGCCCACCGGCCTTAGAGGGCACGCCAGGAGGAGGAATCCTCCTAGTAGGAGTAGGATTCTCCTCTTTCCTACTCCTACTAGGAGGGGGAAAGGAAGGGGGAGAAGGAGAAGGAAAGGGGGGCGCCGCCCCCCTTCTCCTAGTCCAATTTAGACCAGAGGGGGAGGGGGCGCGCGGCCTGCCCTGGTCGGCCCCTCTCTCTCCACTAGGGCCCAACAAGGCCCATTAACCCCCAGGGGGTTCCGGTAACCCCTCCGTCACTCCGGTAAAATCCCGATTTCACCCGGAACTCTTCCGATGTCCAAATGCAGGCTTCCAATATATCAATCTTCATGTCTCGACCATTTCGAGACTTCTCGTCATGTCTGTGATCATATCCGGGACTCCGAACTACCTTCGGTACATCAAAACATATAAACTCATAATACCGATCGTCACAGAACTTTAAGCGTGCGGACCCTACGGGTTCGAGAACTATGTAGACATGAACGAGACATGTCTCCGGTCAATAACCAATAGTGGAACCTGGATGCTCATATTGGTTCCTACATATTCTACAAATATCTTTATCGGTCAAACCGCATAACAATATACGTTGTTCCCTTTGTCATCGGTATGTTACTTGCCCGAGATTCGATCGTCGGTATCCCAATACCTAGCTCAATCTCGTTGCCGGCAAGTCTCTTTACTTATTCTGTAATGCATAATCCCGTAACTAACTTATTAGTCACATTGCTTGCAAGGCTTATTATGATGTGCATTACCGAGAGGGCCCAGAGATACCTCTTAGATAATCGGAGTGACAAATCCTAACCTTGATCTATGCCAACTCAAAAAGTACCATCGGAGACACCTGTAGAGCACCTTTATAATCACCCAGTTACGTTGTGACGTTTGGTATCACACAAAGTGTTCCTCCGGTAATCGGGAGTTGCATAATCTCATAGTCATAGGAACATGTATAAGTCATGAAGAAGGCAATAGTAGTAAACTAAACGATCAAGTGCTAA
Source organism: Triticum urartu (assembly GCF_003073215.2). NCBI lineage: Eukaryota > Viridiplantae > Streptophyta > Magnoliopsida > Poales > Poaceae > Triticum > Triticum urartu. The sequence continues at coordinate 426,334,974 of NC_053023.1, read as the reverse complement.
GCTAACGGAATGGGTCAAGTCAATCGCATCATTCTCCTAATGATGTGATCCCGTTTATCAAATGACAACTCATGTCTATGGTTAGAAAACGTAACCATCTTTGATTAACGAGCTAGTCAAGAAGAGGCATATTAGTGACACTATGTTTGTCTATGTATTCACACAAGTATTATGTTTCCGGTTAATACAATTCTAGCATGAATAATAAACATTTATCATGATATGAGGAAATAAATAATAACTTTACTATTGCCTCTAGGGCATATTTCCTTCAGCCACATCATCGCACAGCTCGATGGCTTTCTCCGTGAAGCTGAAGGGTTCTCAACAATCGCTTCCTTTCTTCTTCACTTACAGCCATTATAGCTGCCATTCCAATCTTCCACTATCCCGCACATACAAGATTAACTAACGAGGTAATCAAGTGGCCGACCGACGGTTCATTACCCTTCCCTATCCCATACTTTATAGCTGTAGTCCCCTCACGTCTTCCTTCACTTCCCAGTCTACGTCTGCAAATACCTACTCTGGACAGTGGTGTCCATCTGCATCATCGTTGTGTGATTGCAACGCTGGCCGGAGAATTCACTGGCAACTCCACGAGTGCAGTAGCTGCAGGTGCCACTATTGCACCCCGTCAATCTCAAAGGTCTGCCTCATGATTCATTTGTTTTCTCCATCCATTATTCTATTGATTGTTGAGAGTATGCAGGATAGCAAAACTTGGGCTTGCTTCTGGTGCTGACGAGCATATTCTCCAGGTTCTCATGCGTAGTAGCTTAAGACTCTTTAAAAAAGGCAACAATATTTCTTGCATTGATTAAGAAGACAATTCATTACAAAGGAAGTATAAAATGGAAGATTGGAGGTATGAAGAATATTTATAAATTAGAAGAGTGGATGAAAGAAATTATGTATGTAATGCCATATGTTTCAAGTTGTGGAGGCCAACCATCCACATATCTGTGGAACTAAAGATTCTCCCGTTTCTTTTCATTCCTCAGGTGCCACCAAATTAGCATAACCAAAGCAAGGAAATCTTTTCTGAGAGGTGGCTAAAAGTAGCATAACTAAAACAGGGAAACTACAAAAACACAAGGCGAAATCCCAAACTACAGAAGGAACTGCGCAATGGTAGAATAAAGTCACACCCTTTTTAAGTATTCATTCGGTTACCTCTATCTCTGTACATTCTTATCAAAAAACTGTGAGTGGAACACTTATCAATATTGAACAAATACAATTCCATGGATTTGAGATAAGCTCTACATAAGTTGCCAGATCTATGAATATTTGGCCGACCACAGTAGGCAGAAGCCGAGCTGCTTACCATCATATTTTGATGTTCTTTTAGAAAATTAATACTTTCAGGTATCATGAATACCCAATATGTTATGAATTTCCAGGGCACTGACGTACAGTCTTTGTCATATGAAATTGGACCTTAATATTCTTAAACCATCATATCTCAAATAAGTCACCAAAAAATCCCGTGGCAACGTGTGGGGCATCGTCTAGTATTCATAACATTGATGCCAAAAGATGCAAAGTTGATAATGATACTGCAACATACTTGTGGCACTGCCGTTTAGGTCATATTGGTGTAAAGCACATGAAGAAACTCCATGCAGATTGGCATTTGGAATCACTTGATTATGAATCATTTGATACTTGCGAACCATGCCTCAAGGGAAAGATGACTAAAACTCCGTTCTCCAGAACAATGGAGCGAGCTAATGAATTATTGGAAATAATACATACCGATGTATGCGGTCCGATGAGTATTGAAGCACACGGTGGGTATCATTATTTTCGGACCTTCACGGATGATTTGAGCAGATATGGGTATATCTACTTAATGAAACACAAGTCTGAAACATTTGAAAAGTTCAAAGAATTTCAGAGTAAGTGGAGAATCATCTAACAAGAAAATAAAGTTTCTAAGATCTGACTGCGGAGGCAAATATTTGAGTTACGAGTTTGACCTTCATATAAAACAATGTGGAATGGTTTCACAACTCACGCCACCTGGAACACCGCAGCGTAATGGTGTGTCCGAACATCGTAACCATACTTTATTAGATATGGTGCGTTCTATGATGTCTGTTAGCGATTTGCCACTATTGTTTTGGTGTTATGCATTAGATACAGTCGCATTCACATTAAATAGGGCACTGTCTAAATCCATTGAGATGACAATGTATGAAGTGTGGTTTGGCAAGAAACCAAAGTTGTCGTTTCTTAAAGTTTGGGGCTGCGATGCTTATGTGAAAAAGCTTCAACCTGATAAGCTCGAACCCAAATCGGAGAAATGTGTCTTCATAGGATACCCAAAGGAGAAATTAGGGTACACCTTCTATCACAGATCCAAAGGCAAGATCTTTGTTGCTAAGAATGGATCCTTTCTAGAGAAGGATTTTCTCTCGAAAAAAGTGAGTGGGAGGAAAGTAGAACTTGATGAGGTAATTGTACCTTCTCTCGAATTGGAAAGTAGCACATCATAGAAATTTGTTCCCGTGATGCCTACACCAACTAGAGAGGAAGCTAATGATGATGATCATGAAACTTCAGATCAAGTTACTACCAGACCTCATAGGTCGAACAGAGCACATTCCGCACCAGAGTGGTATGGTATTCTTGTCCTGGAATTCATGTTACTAGACCATGACGAACCTAAGAACTATGAAAAAGCTATGATGAGCCCAGATTCCGATAAAATGGCTTGAGGCCATGAAATCTGAGATATGATCCATGTATGAGAACAAAGTGTGGACTTTGGTGGACTTTCCCGATGATCGGCAAGCCACTGAGAATAAATGGATCTTCAAGAAGAAGACGGGCGTTGATGGTAATGTTACTGTCTACAAAGCTCGACTTGTCTCAAAAGGTTTTCGACAAGTTCAAGGGGTTGACTACGATGAGACTTTCTCACCCGTAGCGATGCTTAAGTCCGTCCGAATCATGTTAGCAATTGGCGCATTTATGATTATGAAATCTGGCAAATGGACATCAGAACTGCATTCCTTAATGGATTTCTTAAAGAAGAGTTGTATATGATGCAACCAGAAGGTTTTGTCGATCTAAAGGTGCTAACAAAGTGTGCAAACTCCAGCGATCCATCTTGTCAGTGTGGAACGACACCTATGGGATCACAAGAATCCCTACTACAGTTGCCGGGGCGCAGGGTTGCGAAGAGAGCAGGGCTAGTAGACAGCTCAAAGATCGTTTACCCAGGTTCGGGCTGCGAGGATGCGTAAAACCCTGTAAGTGCATCTAGTGCCACCCCTAGTTGGTTTTGGAGTATTGACGACAAACCTAGTTGAGGGACTAATGTGTTTGTGAGAATTGCAGGATAACACAGGTAGAAGTCCCTCATTGATTCGGTTTTACTACCAGAGATGACCCCTAAAAATGTATGAAGACATTGAAGTCAAAGGTGGTATATGAAGATATTCACATTGAAGACTATGACAAAAGAAGACACGTTAGGAAGCCTATGGAGCTCGAAGACTTAGATCTTTCATAGTTCTTTTTCTTTTGTGTTGAGTCATAGGAACCACCGTACTGTTAAGTGGGGTCCAGGAGAACCAGTCAGAATGACTGAAGTGATGCCTAAACCAAAAACCTATGTCTTCGAGTGAAGACAATGAGAGCGAATCTTGTCCAGAGCCGGACAAGTCAGCTTTGCTTGTAGCCCAAGTAAAGTTGCCATGAGAGTTTGAAATCTGACCGTTGAGACACGTGTCAGTTCCTTAGTGACTCAGGGTCATTTCGGACAAATCAGGTCGGGTTGCCAAGTGGCTATAAATAGCCCACCCCCTACAACCATAAACGGTTGGCTGCTCAGATTTCAGTGCATGGCTTTTGTCACTTGAGAGCAACCCGCCTCGAAGCCTTTGAGAGAGAGACATTGTGCATCACTTAAGTCTTCTTGTCTGTGTGATCTGAAGACTTATTACACTTGAGGACTGTGCATCCCCAGACGGTTAGGCGTCGCGTTCAGAGCATCCAAGAGACATTGTGGATTGCCAGTGAACGAAGTCTGTGAAGGTTTGGGAGTCTACCTTGAAGACTTACCAGAGTGATTGGGCGAGGACTATGTGACCTTAGCTCAAGGAGAATACAGTGAGGACTTGGTGTCCTGAGCTGCGTGTTCAGGACTGGGTGTCCGGGACTGTGTGTCCTAAGGTTTAAATACCTAGCCGCTCCAACCAGACGTACAGTTGTCACAGCAACTGGAACTGGTCCAACAGATCATTGTCTTCAACGAGTCACTGGTTTCATCTTCACTTCCTTTTACTTACCGATCACTCATTGTGAAGTCATTGCGTGTCTGTTCTATCTTTTGTCTTCACAACATGAGTGTATGATTTGTTTGGCATCATAGTATCTTCCTACCTGATCCTAATTACACTACAGCTATTTGTCTCTATGCTTTCACTCTGTTGATACTTGACCATGGCTTGCCTAGTGTAATATAACTTCCGCTGCATAGTAATAGGCATATCTCTACTGTTTGTCTTCATAACTTCCACGTTTTGAAGACTTTCATAAAAATCGCCTATTCACCCCCCTCTAGTCGATATAACGCACTTTCAATTGGTATCAGAGCAAGGTGCTCCCTTGTTCTGTGTGATTCGGTTTAACCACCTAGAGTTTTAGCTATGTCGACTGCAGGGATAATTAAAGTCTCCGCTGCGTGCCCCGTCTTCGATGGAACTGAATATCCCTACTGGAAGAATAAGATGCGCATGCATCTTGAAGCCATTGACGTCGACCTATGGTATGTCGTCAAGAACGGCGTTCCCAAGGCTGGAGAAGGTGTCACTGCTGCTGATGTCAAGAAGTTCGTTCAACTGGACTCTACTGCCAAGAATATCATCTGTGGTCATCTGACCAAAGGACAGTATGGCCGTGTGAGTGCTTTGGAAACATCTAAGCTGGTCTGGGACTGGCTCTCCAAGGTCAATGAAGGCGTCTCAACCCAGAGAGATCAGAGAATCAGTGTCCTTCGCAACCTCTTCAACCGCTTCAAGCGAAATGACAATGAGAATGTCCAGCTCACATTTGACCGACTCACTGACATCACAAATGAGCTTCAAGCCCTCGGCGCTACTGAGATCACCAAACATGAAGTCGTCAAGACACTACTGAGATCACTTGATAGTTCGTTTGACACCCTAGCCCTGATGATTCAAGAACGTCCTGATTTCAAGACACTCGATCCGTCTGACATACTTGAGAGGCTCAACACACATGAGTTTCAGCTTTCTGAGAAAAGAGATATCTACGGTCCAACTATGGGCGAACTCGTGCCTTGAAGGCAAAAGCTGTCTCCTCATCTGAAGAAGAATTGACAGCAGTTCTGATCATCCTGAAGGACATTGGAAAGGAACTTGCTATGCTGTGAAGAAGTTCCAAAAAATTCACCAAGAAGAAAGGCTTTCAGAAAAGTCTTCCGATCAGCTCAAGGAATGATGAAGCTTTTCTGCTCATGACTACAAGAAGAAAACATGTCACAAGTGCAAGAAACCTGGCCACTCCATCTCTGAGTGTCCACAGTGGGACAATGAGAACAAAAAGAAGAAGAAGAGCAAGGAATATGACTCTGACGACAAGAAGAAGAAGAAATACTCAAAGTCTTCTTCCAAGTCTTCCTCAAAGTCTTCATCACACAAGAAGAGCTCATCTGGTAAGGCACGTGCGTTTGTTGGCAAGGAAATGGATTCAGAGGAGGAGTCCGCTTCTGAGGAGGCGGAGGTGGAGTCTGAGGAGGAGTCCGATTCAGGCGTCGCAAGTCTGGCTACAGCATACGTTGCCAAGTCCATCTTCAACACCGACGAAAATGACTTCATCACCGACACCGATGCAAATGACAAGGACTACTCCACTCCTACCTACTGCTTATTGGCACGCGGTGCCAAGGTAAACCCACGCACTACTCACTATCAAACATCTAGTGATGATGACTCTGATTGTGGTTCAAAACCCAGCTACAAAACACTTGCTAAAATTGCAACTGAACAACAGAAAGCTATGGAACATATTCAAAAACTATTAGACAGAAGCGATGATCTGTTAGGTGCCGAAATGACTCGATCCAAATCCTTAATTGAAGACATAAAATATCTTCACGTTAAGTATCAGGAACTTGAAAGTCGTCATGAAACTCTCTCAACACCTCATGAAAAGCTTTCCTATGATTATCTTCAAAGAAGCAAGATCTTGAGAAATTGAGAGCGGCTCATGAAGATCTTCAAAAGGAAAACGAGTCACTTCGCGCCAAACAGATCAGTTCCGCTCAAGAAGGATTTGAACCATCATGTCTTAAATGCATTGAGCGTGATAATGCTACTTCTGTTGCTGAATGTTCTACTGCTACTACTGTTGCAATATCTTCAACTGTTGATGTGGTAACTAACCCCTCTGCTGAGGATACCACTGCTATTGCTGATGAGAATGCTAGGTTGAAGACTTTGCTTGAAACAGGGATGTACAAAAGTCTTAAAGGACATCAGACATTATGTGATGTCCTCAAGAAGCAGATTCTGAACCGAAACCCTAGGAAAGAGGGTGTTGGGTTCGTAAGGAAAATGAATGCTGATGGTTCTTACTGGAAACCTGAGCAGTACCCCAAAACCAAGTGGGTTGCTGCAAAGGAACCTTCAGCAGATCCATCCAATTTATCTGGCTTCACTTGTGCTAACCCCATTATCATTGATGAATCCTTTGATGCAAACTATATACTATTTAAGAACCAGAATGGTGAAGTGTTTGCCAGGTACATTGGTACTAACTGTAGGAATGGACCGCCTATGAAGAAGATCTGGGTTCCGAAAAAGTGTCTGGAAAATCTTCCTGTGAATGTCTTCATGACACCTCACTTGAAGAAGACAAACCTCAGACCAAAGGCTTCATACGGTCCAAAGGCTTCATACAAACAGAGGACTCACCTGAGTCACACTAACGCAAATGTTTTGTAGGGAAACCATACTCAGGCATATGAATATGAGAGCGGTTCATCAAACCGTCATGTTCATATGACCAAAAATTATTCTGCTTATTCTTATGAGTACTATTGTCCACCTGCAAGACTGTTTGCTAAGGCTTCAAAGCCAAAATTCTCAGATGCTGCACTTAGACTTATTGCTTCTAAGCCACCCTTGAATATGTGGGTGGTTAAGAAGGCTTAACTCTCTTTTGCAGGGAAGGGTCTCCAGCAGAAAACCAAAATCTTCTGACGCTATTGCTGGGGACCTTAAAAATCTTGTAGGGCGCAAGATAAAATGCCCGAATGGCATCATTATGTACTTCGTTCCTGAATCGCATGCTACTCTCCCTATTAGTCCTAATCTGATTCTAATTTTTCATAACCCACTGGTTCGTCAAATGTTTTTGCTTCACAATTCTCTTCGTGAAGCCTATCCCCCTAACTGCACTGTAGGGTACGACACCAGCGTCTTCAAAGTCTTCAGAATGGATTATTGACAGTGGGTGTACAAATCACATGACTGGCAAAAGAAGTCTTCTTATGGACTCAACCTTACGTCCATCCGACAAGAGTCACATCACATTTGCTGACACTAGTAAAAGTAAGGTATTGGGTCTAGGTAGAGTTGCAATCTCAAGGGATCAACACATGGATAAAGTCATGCTTGTTGAATCCCTTGGCTTCAACTTAATGCCTGTCTCAATGCTTTGCGATTTGAACATGATTGTAATGTTTGGAAAATATCGTTGCCTTGTACTAATGGAATCTGATAAGTCTCTAGTGTTTGAAGGGTATCGAAAAGATGATTTGTACGTGGTAGATTTCTTAGCAGGACCACAGCTTGCCGTATGTCTTCTAGCAAAAGCTTCAGAATGCTGGCTCTGGCATCGGAGGCTTGGGCATGCTGGCATGAGGAACCTCCACACCCTGGCAAAGAAGAAGCATGTCATAGGCATAGAGGGCGTCAAGTTCAAGAAAGATCACTTATGCGGTGCCTGTGAGGCAGGAAAGATGATGAGGGCCAAACATCCCTCGAAGACAATCATGACCACTACTCGACCCTTCGAACTGCTTCACATGGATCTTTTTGGTCCCACCCATTACTCAACTCTTACTACTACTGCTTGTCTCTATGGCTTTGTCATTGTTGATGATTATTCTAGATATACTTGGGCGCACATAATCCTTTACAAGACTGAAGTGCAGGATGTCTTCAGACGCTTCGCCAATCGAGCAATGAACAACTATGGCGCCAAGATAAAGCATATCAGAAGTGACAATGGCACTGAATTCAAGAACACTGGCCTTGATACATATCTTGATACCTTGGGCATCACACATGAATTCTCAGCCCCGTACATGCCATAGCAGAATGGGGTCGTCGAATGCAAGAACAGAACACTCATTGAGGTGGCCAGAACAATGCTAGATGAATACAAGACTCCAAGAAAATTCTGGCCTGAAGCCATTGATACTGCATGCCATACAATCAATCGTGTTTATCTTCACAAGCTTCTGAACAAGACATCTTATGAGCTCCTTACTGGCAAGAAGCCAAATGTCAGTTACTTCAGAGTATTTGGCGCCAGGTGCTGGATCAAGGACCCACATCACACCTCAAAGTTTGCACCAAAAGCACATGAGGGTTTTATGCTTGGATATGGAAAGGACTCGCACTCCTACAGAGTCTTCAATCTCTTTCATTACAAAGTGGTTAAAATAGTGGATGTGCGGTTCGATGAGACCAACGGTTCACAAAGAGAGCAACTGCCAAATGTGCTAGATGAAGTTCCATCCAGTGAATCAATCAAGCTAATGGGAACTGGAGAAATTATACCTTCTGAAGCTCATCCTGAAGAAGAACTTATCATCTCAGCACCTGATCAACATGAAGACAATGCTCAGCCTGAAGACATTCCTTCTAACAACGACAATGATCAGCAAGAGCAAAATCTTCGCCCTGTACATCCTCGCGTTGCCAATGAAGTGCAGATTGAAAGAATAATTGATAGCATCAATGCACCCGGTCCACTCACTCGTTCAAGGGCAACTCAGCTGGCAAAGTTCTGTGGGCACTTCGCATTCGTCTCAATAACAGAACCCAAGAAAGTTGAAGAAGCCTTCATGGAACCTGAATGGATTCAAGCTATGCAAGAAGAGCTTCAACAGTTTGAGCTGAATAATGTATGGGAACTGGTTAAGCGTCCTGATCCACGGAAGCACAATATAATAGGCACTAAATGGATATACCGCAACAAGCAAGATGAGCATGGTCAAGTTGTCAGAAACAAAGCTCGTCTCGTTGCTCAAGGATATACTCAAGTGGAAGTCATTGACTTCGATGAAACATTTGCTCCTGTGGCTAGACTTGAAGCCATACGCATACTGCTGGCCTATGCAAATCATCACAACATACTTCTTTATCAAATGGATGTGAAGAGAGCCTTCCTCAATGGCAAGATTGAAGAAGAAGTGTATGTTGCACAACCTCCTGGCTTTGAAGATCCAAAACATCCTGACATGGTATACAAGCTCAACAAGGCACTGTATGGCCTCAAACAAGCCCCTCGGGCCTGGTATGACACACTCAAATACTTCCTGAAGAGCAAAGGCTTCATACCTGGTTCTCTCGACCCCACTCTTTTCACGAAGACATATGATGGCGAACTGTTTGTGTGCCAAATATATGTGGATGACATTATCTTCGGCTGCACCAATCAGAAGTACAGTGAAGAGTTTGGATATATGATGCAAGAGAAATATCAAATGTCTATGATGGGAGAGCTGAAGTTCTTTCTCGGTCTTCAAATACGACAGCAACGCAACGGCATCTTCATATCTCAAGAGAAGTATCTCAAAGATTTCCTGAAGAAGTTCGGTATGCAAGACTGCAAAGGCTTCACGATGCCAATGCCAGCCAAGCATCATCTGGGTCCTGACGACAATGGTAAAGAGTTCGATCAAAAGGTATACCGCTCCATGATTGGTTCTTTACTTTATCTATGTGCATCTAGGCCAGATATTATGCTTAGTGTTTGCATGTGTGCTCGATTTCAAGCGGCACCAAAGGAGTCGCATCACTTAGCTGTGAAGCGAATTCTTCGATATTTGGCTCACACCCCAACTCTAGGATTATGGTATCCAAAGGGCTCAGAGTTTGATCTGGTTGGATTCTCGGATGCTGATTATGCTGGTGACAAAGTTGATCGCAAGTCTACATCAGGCACATGTCACTTTCTGGGACGATCACTTGTATGTTGGTCTTCAAAGAAGCAGAACTGTGTATCTCTCTCCACTGCTGAATCTGAATACATTGCTGCTGGATCTTGCTGCGCTCAGCTTCTGTGGATGAAGCAAACGCTCAAAGGACTATGGCATTCATCTGAAGCAAGTGCCACTCTACTGCGACAACGAAAGCGCCCATCAAGATTGCCAACAACCCAGTTCAGCACTCGAAGACAAAGCACATTGAAATTCGTCATCAGTTTCTCAGAGATCATGTTGTGAAGGAAGATATTGATATCATACACGTCAACACTGAAGAGCAATTGGCAGATATCTTCACCAAGCCCTTGGATGAGAAGAGATTTTTCAAGTTACGGTGTGAGCTAAATATCCTGGAATCCTCAAATGTCCTGTGATCAGGCACACATCCTAACCCTTATGCATATTGATGACTTAGATGTGCAACACACGAAGTAAAGTATATCTTCAATCAATGAAGACATACATTCTAAGTGTGAATACATTAATGTGGAATTTGGCTTCGGAGCGCCACGTTAATTGTGCACCGTGTCTGGGTCTAATACTTCCTATACGGTGGGTAAAGCCACCACCAAATGTTTTGTTTGAAGTGTTTCACTCATGGCGTTACATTTGCTATGTCTTCAAATTTGGTTTGGCTTCAATCTCAACATATCTTCATGATTATCTTCACTATGTTGATTATATAGATATATATACTAGTGTTCTGTCCTCTACAGCATTCACTTATAGCTATGTCTTCTTGTTGAATCTTTTGAACTAAGTGAATGTGATCGGACCCTAACCTCTCTATGCTTTCTATCTCAAATTCTATCTCTCCAAATCATTTGCATTCTATTGAAACTGTCTAATGTCTTCTCTGCGTCCTTGTCAGCAGAAGATACAGAGACAACCATTAAATCCGTTTTCAATGCTCATTCCTCCACATGAAACCCGGAGAAGTAGGAACGACCACCCGACAATCCAGGCGTGCGTGGGACGTGGAACAAACCCTAAAATTCCGCATAATGGTCACGTGTTCCTCAGATGTGAATTGCCAGGGGCACCTGTGTAATAACGCAGTGCCGCCCCTGTACCTATAAATACACACTTCACAGCGGTCATTATCTCTTCTTCCACTCTCGCACGAACCCTAGCGCCACCGCTAGCCCTCGACGACGCCCGCGACGAAGCGCTTCGCTGCCGCAACCTCTCCGACGCCGTCTTCACGCCGACCGCGGACATCGTCCTCTCCGCCGTCGCCGTAGGTGTCCTCCGTCACCAAGTTAGGGCACGGAAGATCGAACTGCTCGGCCTCATCTTCCACCCTGTCTAGCAGTTCTTAGTGTGGTACATAAAACTTCCTTTTTACGGCACCGTTGATCCTATGGCTTTGTCACTTTCCACCACAAGCAGTTTCTATTCACACAAGTTAGATCTCTCTCATACTCCATCTCATAACATGCCTAGTATATTCACTTATGCTTCACAAAGTAGTTAGATTCCTCACTTGTACTGATCTGTGGATTCGTACAAATCTGGAACCAACTCCTTATCTATGAGTGAATGTCTTCACACGATGAGGTCAATGTCTTCTAAACTGATTTATCTTCAAAATCTTTTGAGAATGCATATGACCTCTTCCCCTTCCCTCGCACCTTAATGCTGTCACAGGTACATGTCCGTGGGAGTATCCTTTGGTTCTCATAGTCTGCATTCATTTGCAGAGTTCTTACAACATCACATAAATTCTCCCAAAGCCAGTTCCTGTTTGTCCAGCAAGCGAAAACCTTTGAAGCCTCTGAACGTATTGAAGCCTTTCAGATTAAGGTCCATGGCTTCAGAAAAATCAGCAAGGAAGGGTGGCAGAAAGTATCGTGGAGAAACATCTAGAGATCTGCCAGATGACCTCTCAGAACTATACAAGACAGATCCTGAAGAGGATTACAATCAGCGCAAGACCCGAATCCAATGGATTCGAAGATATTGGGCAGAACAATGGTTCAAATACCGATTTGTAACCCAGGAATATGCTGAGAAAAATGCCATCAAGAGACCGTGGGGAGACATCCTATACAAGAATCTTCAACCCAGGTCCAGAGACGAAGCCATTGAACAAGGCTTCTATCCCTGCATGGTCCGTGGGCCACAACCTGTTGATGCACACCCATCGTCACTGCTATGGTGTCGTGACGACAATCTATTTAAGCGCAACTTCCAGTTTGCCCAGAACTCAGCGAAGCAGAACAAGAAGACTTTGGGGGTTAGATTTCAACCCTGGTCCCTCAGGTCCAAGGGCTGATGGCACACGAGATGCAGAACCCAATGTCATCGGTCATTTCTACAACCTTGAAGGCCTCATCACCCATATCTTGGTTCAAGGGACTGCAGTGAATGAGCCTGCAACTGACGCTGAATCAGATGAAGCGCCTGCAGCGCCGAAGCCAAAGAAGTTGAAGAAGCCTAAAGCTTCAAAGCCTGCCCCTTCACCAAAAATCTCACGGGCGAAGCCACTGGCAACTGCACCTCCTGAAGACAGTGTGCAGTCTGAAGATTTTTCATGCATCTCCAAGCCCCAGAAGGTCAAGATGCCTCTGCCACACACCAGCCGAGAGCTAACAGCTGCTGCCATTCTGCGCAATGATGCCATTGATCTTTCAAGTGATGAAGATCTTGCAGATGACGCTCTTGAGCAACTCATCAAGAGCAAAGAAGAAGCAGAAATCTTCAATGATCTGCCTCTCTTTGATGTAACCATCATCCACAACTTCATTGACGAGTGGTTTGACACGCCAAACATCAGCTTTGAAGATCTGCAACTACCCATTGGCCTCAGTGTCGCCTTCCAAGGCGCCATTGCTTCAGAGCTAGCTATCGCCCAGCGCATTGTTGAACTGAAGCAAAAGATTGACTATGAAAAGGCTCAGTTCAAGAAGCATATGGCCAAGCTCAGCGTGCAAGAGGTGAAGAACTTCAAGATTATGCTGCACGAGCTCAAGGAAGCCTTTCTCAAGAAACGTGCAGAAGCTCAGGGTTCGCGTGAGCGCATGAAGGTTCTGGCTGACAGATGTGTGCAAGCCTACAATGAGGCTGAGAAGCGCAAGGCCCTTGGGCGTCCTGGCATCGACCCCAGGATGGCTGCCAAGAAGCAGAAGAAGCCCGCTATGGCTGAACCTGACGCACCAAGGCAGGAAGCAGATCCCATTGTCTTCCCAACTAGAATGACTGGCTCGAAGCCAAAAAGCCGGTCAACCGCTTCAGAGCTCAAGAAGACGAGGACTGCTGAGGCTGAAGCCAGGAAGAGGAAACATCCTGAAGCCTCTCCTACTGCCCCCTCCAAGAAGAAGAGGAAGACCAAGAAAGATCGGGCTGCTCCCACAGAGCCTTTGATTGTTGAACCCATTTCTATGGTTCGTCCTGACGCTGAACGCCAACTGACAATCCATGAGCCTGCTTTCACAGAGGCTGATGAAGCTGAAGACTTTCCAGCAGCTGATCCCATCGCTGCTGAAGACATTGGTTACCATGACCATGTAGAAGATGGTGCAGTCCTTCCTCAGCTCGAGAACAGCGAACTCATCAGCATTGGTCGTCCTCTGACGCCAATCGCTCATGATGCTTCATGGGATGATCGCCCACAAGAGGAAGATGACTTTGAGGCCCAGCCAACTCCAACTCCACAAGCGTCGCCAGTGTTACGCAGGCTTCGCAAAGGACCAAGGCCTCCAGTCTCTGAGTCTGAAGCTAAAGCTGCTGAAGATATTCCGGCTGCATCAGCCGATGAAGAAGAAGTCCCACAAGTTGCCACTCCCCTGTCCCACCAAGAAGCAGTTCTCGAGGAGAACGTGATTGAAAATCTTGCGGCTGCCACCACCACCAATGAAGCCACTGACGCTGTCATGGCTGAAGCTAATGTGGAGCCCTCCCCAACAAAAGCATGAGAAGTCAGCGAAGCCACTGATCCCGCCACTTCTGTTCCTGAGTCTGCTGCCGGTCCCCAGTTCGACTATCATGTTGAGCACAGGCCTCAGGTACAGAAGCCAATCCCAAGATTGCCCAGGTTCCCAGGTCCTGCATCAGCACCTGGATCCTTCAATATCAATGGCTTCAAAGCAGACAACACATTCTTCAATAGCTCCAGGAACCCCTACTCATGTGTTCTTTATAACCAAGGTCGCATCTTCCCACACAAGCGCCTTGACATTGAAGCTATAGCTGGTCTGCCCTGTCTGGAAGAAGCTCTGGATTGCTTCAAAGAAGTTGGACTACTGCCGTTCGTCACTGAACAAGAGCATTGGAATGAAGAGTTGCTGCTCCAATTCTATGCCACACTTCACATCCGCGGGTATAGCAGAGATCCGAAGACTTGGGTCCTGGAGTGGATGACAGGAAACGTTCATCACGAAGCCAAAGCGTTTGCCATCATTGAGCTCACTGGTTTGCCCACTCCTGGCGACCTCTACGAGCATGGCTGTCAGCTTCACAGTGAAGCTATTGAGAGCATCTTTCAGAAGACTGAACCTAATATGAGTCAGATGCTCAGTATGATGAAGCCATTGCCCCAAGATGCTGCTTATCCCACGGAGTTCTTCGTTGAAGACCTTGAGTATCTGCCAAGAACCATTTATCACATCATAAGGCGAACTCTCTGGCCAATCAAAGGACACTCTCCACATGCCAAGCTTGAAGGTGCAATGAAGACTTTGGTCTTCTATATTCTTCATGGAAAATGCTTCAATGCACATGACTTCTTCATTCGCCAACTTGCTGCATCAGGCTCTGATCTGTTTGGCTTGAAGTTCTACGCCCCATGCGTAATGCGGCTGATTAAACTTCACTCCGCTATCTCATATCAGCCATCTGCTCGCAATCATCAGATTTTTCTGCCTGATGTGGATATGTCTATTGAAGCCATCTATCCTGAGCCTGCCAAGGAACCTCTAAGTCTTGAGAATGCAGAGCGTCAGAGTTTCTCTCAGAACATTGAAGGAGTTGAAGCAGTCACTTGCGTGTATCCTTTGGCTGGCACTACACGTGCACCACATCCTGCTCTCACTAAAGCCACTGACAGTACAACTGCTCCATGACCCAAGAAGCGCACTCGTGTTCTCAACGACCGAGAGCTTCTTGTGGCTCTTCATCAGAAACAGGATAGGCATCATGACTGGCTGAAGCGTCAGATGCAAAGCCTCTTGGTGGATGTTAATCGCATTCGCAATCTTGCCACCAAGAATGCTTTTGTTGCCCATGAAACCTCTCGCCGCACATGGAAAGGGCTAACGCTGATGTGTTCTGAAGATGATCTTCAAGAGGATGGCTTCACTGAGCGTTTCAAGTTTGACTCCACACCTCCTCGAAGGGCAGTGCTGCGACGAACTCCATCCCTTGAAGACTCTGAGTTCTCTTCCTCTGCTGCAACTGTGACTGCCAGAGTTATCGAGGATGAAGACGATGCTACTTCACCGCCACCTCCTTCAGCACGCTTCGACTCTGCTCCAAGCTCTTCAGCACCGCCAAACACCACCAACGACCCTGCTACTTCACCTACTCCTCATGGGAACGAGTAGATGCTCTATGTCTTCAAAGCTTT
>NC_053023.1:426302988-426318150 GCF_003073215.2 Triticum urartu | reverse complement strand
TTTGATGTTTTATTTTTGTACTTATTATTTTTTTAGTGGGTCGTGTTGGGCCTGTGTTCCGGGGAGTGAAGACGCATTGGGCCCAAGTCGGCCTGTCAGCATGGCTGGTTCCCGGTGCGTTGTGTGTGCGGCCTAATGTTTAGTCCCACCTCACTCGCAGAGGGCGCGCTCGACCTGCTTATAAGCGCTGGCGAGGCATCCTTATCGAACTCCTCTGGTTACTTATTTGGGCGCTTATACACGGCGCCAACTACACTATGCTCTCTGATATGTGGGCCCATGTGTGCCCGGCCCCATGCATCGTGGCTCAGAATGACTCGCCTTCTGTGGGCGTAGACCTACTACGAGACTGGCTGGGGACGGCTGCACCTGGGGTGGTCAATGTTTTTTCTTTGTATTTTCTCTCTTAAGCATTTTTTCAAATGTAGGGGCGTGACTACTTAGTAAATCATTTGTGCACTGCATTGATCAGGGTTCTGTACTGCATGTGCATGCATTCCGCGCTACACATGTTTGCGCTACATTTTTGTGCACTGCATGAGTAGCATTTTTCTTTATTGTTTTTCCTCTTACGTATCATTTTTCTAGTGTACGGGTGTGCACTACTTTGATTGCTTTGTGTGCACTGCATTCGTCATAGTCTTGTGCTGCAGGTGTACACATTTTGCACTGCGTGCATCCTTCTTTGTGGCAAAGTTGTGACTGCTTATACCAACACTGTGGACTGCATGACTTACATTTAAGGACTGCATCAGGTGCACTAATTCTACGTTGTGCACTGCGCGAAAGTGCTTATCTCGTGCTTCATTTTGAGCATGTAATGCACTTCATGTACACATATTATGAACTTCCTGATATTACTTTGGACAACTGCATTCACTTTTATTTAGAATGGTTTGTGGATTATAATTTTTTAGAAATAATTATTTAATGATCAGCAGTTAGTTCATGGGAAATGCTACAGTCAAAGTACACCGTTTTTTGGGTCCTTTTTCTTTGCTAACATAAGCCTTTATTGATTTTCCTTCACTATTGGTAACATAATTTTCATTAACTCCCCTTTAATTTTCAGTTTTGACCTTTTTCCATTCCTCTTCTATAAATGTAGGCCAACTTCTACCCTTCCTTTGCAATTCATTTCTCCTCTAACCGCAACTTCTCTCCTTTCTCCAGCCTCTCTTTATTTTTTTCCTTTTCTAGGTTTTTGTTGCGATGGCTCCAGGCCCCTGCGTGAATCTCTCCTGCTGCGGCCATGGTTGTGGTGTGCCAACGAACTGCGATTGCTCAGCTTGCTCGCAGGCCCGTCGTGTTCATCATGGGGGCAAGGTCTTGTGCCGAGCTGGGCGAGCGGAGCAGCTTGCATATGGCACCGTATTCACAGAAGGATTTGATATGGGTCACATCAACGTTGTTGTGTTCTATTCCGCCCTGCTTCGCCGTGGCCTTGGCCGCACAAGTCCTTTTGTCCATCAGCTTACGCCAACAGATGTGGAGACTCACTACAAGATGGCATTTTTTGCTTGATCTGATTTTTTCTTTGTGTTTTCTATTTTTTTGTATAATTCCATACTAGTCTGAACTTCTAGTTTTTTAGGAACGCACTTATTTTTGTTTTATTGAAGTGTACTGCACTGTGTACTTATATCTTTGTTTTTTATTTTTTTTGCTTGTGTGCATGGAGCTCGTGTTTTAGTTTGCATGGTTACAATATGTGAACTCCTTAGATATTAGATGAGCACTACTAGTTTCCACAATTTTCCCCGCTTGTATGGTGTGTACTACATGCAGGTAGTCTCAAGAACTTCATGATAGTTAGAAGCGTACTACTTGTTTGCAATTTCCGTACTGCATATTATATTGTGTTTAATCTGTACTGCTTCTTGGACTGTTGTACACTTCATCTATTTCTTGTCTGTACTGTGTGTAGGTCTTTACTGGTCTGTGCAAAGTATGAGAATTGTACTGCTAGTATCATCGCCAAATAGTTTTAATTCTTTTGTGCGAAAAATCCCCCAATGAGCTATTAGGTATCTCCGACTGAAGAAGAAGGGAATTCTCCAAGTTGTTCCTGGTAATGGACACCTTAAACCAGCCAAGTACCGTGTAGGCTGTGTCGGCAGAAAGGCTGGAAGGAGTTTGTCATTGATAGTGGCCTGAAGTCTGAGCAAGTTCTTGTCCCCAACTTCTTTGAACTTGAGGATCGTACGGTTAGAATCATGTTTGACATGATTGGTTAAGGTTATGAGGTTGATTTGTAATAAATACTTTTGCGTGTCGAACGCTTCATCTTTTTGATGTGCTTTGTAATAAGTACTTCTGTGATCTAAACTCCTTCAATTATTATTCAGAACTTCGTGCTGCCAGTGAGCTCACTGCATTTTTTCATGGGTTTTGGATCAAAATGTGTCAATGTTTACTCTAGACTGCTATATATATGGTATACTCTATCCACCATTTCTCTTTACATGGTTTAGTCGAATAACTCTTAGTCAGCGGGAAAATTTGTGTTTACACAAAATTTAAACTGATACATAAGTCTTACAGATAAGCAAACTGCTATGTATATGATTAATTTATTGAAGTTCATCTATTTGGTCATTAACCTACTGCTTCTTCGCAGTGACTGTAGCGTGTCTAATGTCGCACTTTCTTTTGTTTTTCGTGGCGGTGTTGCTTGTTACTATCTCTGCACCGTTGTGTTTGTAGCCCTTCGCGTGCTGGTTGATGGCGGCTTTCATTTTCCAGCATTGTGAACTGCATCCTTCATTGCTCCCCGCGTGCTGGTTGATGGCGGCTTTCGTTTTCCAGTGCTGTGAACTGCATCCTTCTTTTCTCCCAGCATGCTGGTTGATGGCGGCTTTTGTTTTCCAGCGCTGTGAACTGCATCCTTTCGTGCTTCTACCTTGTTTTTTGAACGTGGTGTCATTCTCGGTTGTTTCTGTATAACAACATTCCCTTGTGGTGGTCTTGTGGGCATTGTTTCTTCATGTTCTTCGTCCTCTTCACTCTCTTCACTCTGTTCTTCCTCTTCCTCCTCTTCTTCATCTGTTTCTTCATAAGGCACTCCTTCTTTAGTTTCTTCATGTTCTTCATCCTCTTCACTCTCTTCTTCTTCCTCCTCTTCTTCATTTTCTTCTTCATAAGCCATTTCTTCTTCAGTTGTGTCACCATCTTCTTCTTTGATTTCATCTTCTTCGTCTTCCTCATTTTCTGATCTTGTTCTTTTGGGGCAGGTTCTTGAATTGTGTCTCTTCCTCTTCTTGCAGATGCTACAACGTCTCGGTTTCGTCCATTTCTTAGTGTTGTGAGTGGAATTTCATTTTGGTTGTGCATTGACATGTCCTCAGTTTTCTTGTTCATGTCTTTTTGTACATGTCCTGGAATTGTGGCCACTGATTTCATTACATGTCTTGCACCTTCTTACTCCTAGTGGGTGACCATCACCGTCCAGCTCAAGCTGTGGCTTACTATTTTTGTCATCATTTTTCTCCCTGCATGCAACCTTTTTATGGGTTGCGTCGCCCCCTTTCTTCCTTCCTCTTGTGTTTGAAACAGGAGGTGGAAGAATTGATTCTTTTTTGATAGCACCAGTTGTGTTGTGTTCGGTATTTTCTACTTGCTCGGCATTATTGTCATGCTGGGATTTCTCTACCTGCTTTAGTTTTGTTGCTTCTTCTTCTTCGTTGATCAAACAACTTCCTCGATCAGTGCCCTCATACCAGACAACGCTCTCTGGCACCTAGCGTCAGACCTTGTCGCTTTGTTTGCAAGGTCCATTGCTGTTTCTGTCAGCAATTTTCTACGGCAAAAAAGAGAGCTTCCGTCTGGTGTTGTTTGTTCGTAGTCTCTCCTGTCAAACGTTGCATTTGATCTTGCGTTACGAGTGTATCTTTTCATGATGTACACCTCGGGAATCTTGAGTACTCTCAAATGAGAAAGCATGCATAACACATGGACGCAAAAGAGCCCTGCAAACAACACATGATTTCTTTGTTTTGTAAGTGAACTGCATGAAATTAATAAACACATATTTTTCGTTATTTGTTCATTTTAAAGAAGTGAACTTCATTTGGTTTTGTGAATTACTCATGCATGTGGACTTATAAAGTTCAGTAAGTGAGCTTTCATGCATGACTATCAGAAACTAGAATTTTTTTGCTAGGGAGTCACACCTGTGTGTGTCCAGAGTTTGCACTCACATTCATAGACACCTTTCTTTTCATCGGCGACCACTTGGAAATTATGCATTGCCCAGTCAAATGCATCCGATCTGTTGTAGTGGTGTACGAGATACTTTGTCGGGTTCTCAGGGCACCGTTCTGCTCTGAATGCACTGCTACGGTAGAGTGTTTCTTTGAAATCTGCAAATACTGCCCTTGTATACACTTTTGATAGCTGAACTTCGAACCCAAACTGGGTTGTTGTCTTTACCTCTGACTGCATGATCAGAAATGCACTGTTACGAACCAGAGAAATGATTTTTTTTTGTTTTTGTAGTTATATTTTAGTAGTTTTTGATGGACATTTTGTTTACCTCATTTGCTACTGTCTCTGCGTGCTCGACGGCCTTCCTGGTCCGAATGCACTTGTCCACCTGCTGAGCAAACAGATGGAGATCATGGTTCTCTTTGACAAAGTTTTTCTTCAGTATGCGATTCATGCTCTCGCTTCTCTGCGTGGAACTCATCCGAGCACAGAAATTTCCTTGTAGTAAGCCGAGATCCACTCGTGCCTGTCATCCCACAGCGAATTCTTCACTTCGTCGTTTTACAAGTTGTATCTCTGAATGAGGTCCTTCCATGCTCGTTCAAATTCTGACGGCATTAGTGGGTCATTCAACACTGCATTGAGGTCATCCTTGAGTTTCTTGTGCACCTTATACAGCAAGGCGAGATGGTCTTTGTACTTCTTCATGATATGCCACCGACACAACTTATGTAGTGTATCTGGGAGGATAGTTTTTAATGCTACCTTCATCGAAGAACACTGGTCTGAGAAGGCACAAATAGTGTTTTTTTATTAAGTTGTTTGTGTGTGTGTATAATAAATATAAGTGTACCAAACTAACATAAGTATACATGTGTTGTCTTTTTGTACCTGTGAGCATGCAGATTGGCGGCTTGTTGTTCATACACCCCAGAAAGTTTTTGAGAACCTACTCGAACGACGGTATTGTTTCATCTCGCACGAGGGCAACAGCAAATCTGGTGCTCTGTAGATGATCGTTCACTCCCACGAAGACTCCCAGCGGCATGTGGAATTTGTTAGTTTTATATGTCGTGTCAAATGTAACGCAGTCTCCAAAATCTTCATACGATCCTTTGCAACTTGCGTTGGCCCAAAAGACGTTTCTTACATGGTTATGTGCATCAACGTCATAATCATAGAAGAACTCTGGGTTTATCTTCTGCATCTTCTTGATGAAATCCAAAAGTTTCTTGACGTCATCATGGGACTCTTCTCTGGCAAACTTTTGTTTCCTGCATTTTCAAATGCAATGCAAACTCATCTCATCAAACAGGAAATAATTACTGACAGAATGCTCAAGTGATATGCTATATGATGTTCTTACTTGTTTACCCAGTCGCGGCTAGTATGTCCCATGTACTGCAGACCACCGGACATACGCGATAGCATTGAAATTATTTGAGCGTGTGTGTGGTTGTCCAGTTGCATGTCTTTCACTAAACTGGTCTATCAAAGGATCGTCTTTTTTGTGTGATCGCATGTACAAAAGCATCCCGGGCTTTCCAGCATCTTGTGATTATGGTTTAGTTCAACCATTTCTATCACAAATTTGCCATCCTTCCTCTTTTTGACTCTAATCTTTGCCTTGCAGTCAATCCTTTTTAATGTCTTCTCATGTTTCTAGTCATAATCTGACACAGTCTGCTTGTGCGTCCCTTCTCTTGAGCAGACAATATAGGCATTTGTCTTGTGTTTTGACCTCTTGCATATGCAAAACCCTGCATATCTTGCATAATTGGTGAACTTCATACCAACGGCAGGTATGAGGTTCAGCGGCATGTTTTTATCCTGCATTAAGTGCAATGCTCTATGAGATAATTTGTTCTGATCTGTTTTTTAAATATGAGGAGTGCATACGAGTTTAATAAAGCATTGCAATGTTCCTAAGTTTTCAGAAGAATCAACTATATTAGATGTTAGGTCAAACCTCACAAGAAATATCAGTGTGCACTGCAATGTTATCTGAATGGACTGCAAATATTATTATTTTTTAGGACATAAACTTACATGTGTGTAGAGTCGTACACCCGATGGTGTTTGCAGCTCGCCGGGCTGTATTGGACATGGCGGAGTTATAGCAGATCTGTGTAGTTGAGGATCTCGCGGCGGCAATAGTGAGGAGGATTTGTACCTGTCGTTGACTTCTGACCGAGGCACCGTTGGTGGTTGAAGTGTCGAAGTTGATGCAGCAGGTCTACTTGGAGCTCTGTTTTTCGGTGCAGCGGGTGGACACTGAGCTCTGTGTTGTGGTGCAGCAGGTGCATGCGGTGGTAATCCAGTGTGGTTGCGATGTCTCACTGGATTGGTTTGAAATTTTTGAAGCGACAGCACATCATCATAATCATCATCTGCTGCAACATCATGTTCAACTACATCATCATTGTCCGTTTGGACATGCTATCCAAATGTAGTGAACTCGTCTTATACTCTGGGTTGAGAACTGTTATTGGCTCATCTTCATCTTCATCATCTTCATCATCCCGTCAGTGAGTGCCCTCCCACACAAATGTGACATCATCATCATCCTTGACTATCTCTTCTTCCTGGAAAAAATCCTCGTTCGTAGAGTATTGCACCCTGTTTGTTGTTGTGAAGAATCCTCGAGGAATCTCAGGGGTAACCCAGCCAGTACCTCTTTCAGAAGAAGCTTTACTCTTCTGAAAGTTATTGTTCCCTGGGTTGTCAATTATGCATGGCATTTTATATCTAGTTGAACGTCATTTCCTGCACAAAATGAACCGAGCTACATTGTCAGGTTAAATGAACTGAATCATGCGAACTGCAATGTGTTTGAAAGGGTACTGCAAAGTATTGCACACTGACTGCATCACCCCGCAAGGTGAACTGAAGTAACCGCACTGCATCATTGTCCGTATTGAACGTATACAACCGTACTGCATAACCGAGCAAGCGTACTATATAACCGAGCAAGTCCACTACATTTCTTCCTATCGCGAACTGAAGCAACCGCTCTACTTAGTTTTTGGAGGCGTACTGGACTGCGTGTACTACTTTGTCTGGAATAAGTAAACTAAGATAGTTGAGGGAGTGTACTGCTTACCTGATACGTCTCCAACGTATCTATAATTTTTGATTGCTCCATGCTATATTATCTACTGTTTTGGACCATATTGGGCTTTATTTTCCACTTTTATATTATTTTAGGGACTAACCTATTAACTGGAGGCCCAGCCCAGAATTGCTGTTTTTTTGCCTATTTCAGTGTTTCGAAGAAACGGAATATCAAACGGAGTCCAAACGCAATGAAACCTTCGGGAACGTGATTTTCTCACCGAATATGATCCAGGAGACTTGGACCCTACATCAAGAAAGCCACGAGGTGGGCACGAGGTAGGGGGGCGCGCCCACCCCCCTAGGGTGCGCCCCCACCCTCGTGAGCCCCACGAAGCTCCATGGACGTACTTCTTCCTCCTATATATACCTACGTACCCCCAAACGATCAGAGACGGAGCCAAAAACCTAATTCACCGCTGCAACTTTCTCTATCCACGAGATCCCATCTTGGGGCCTGTTCCGGAGCTCCGCCGGAAGGGGAATCCACCATGGAGGGCTTCTACATCATCACCATAGCCCCTCCGATGAAGTGTGAGTAGTTTACCTCAGACCTTTGGGTCCATAGTTAGTAGCTAGATGGCTTCTTCTCTCTTTTTGGATCTCAATACAATGTTCCCCCCCTCTCTCGTGGAGATCTATTCGATGTAATCTTGCTTTTGCGGTGTGTTTGTTGAGACCGATGAATTGTGGGTTTATGATCAAGATTATCTATGAACAATATTTGAATCTTCTCTGAATTCTTTTATGTATGATTGGTTATCTTTGCAAGTCTTTTCGAATTATCAGTTTGGTTTGGCCTACTAGATTGGTTTTTCTTGCAATGGGAGAAGTGCTTAGCTTTGGGTTCAATATTGCGGTATCCTTTCCCAGTGACAGTAGGGGCAGCAAGGCACGTATTGTATTGTTGCCATCGAGGATAACAAGATGGTTTTTTTTATCATATTGCATGAATTTATCCCTCTACATCATGTCATCTTGCTTAAGGCGTTACTCTGTTTTCATTAACTTAATACTCTAGATGCATGCTGGATAGCGGTCGATGAGTGGAGTAATAGTAGTAGATGCAGGAAGGAGTCGGTCTACTTGTCTCGGACATGATGCCTATATACATGATCATACCTAGATATTCTCATAACTATGCTCAATTCTGTCAATTGCTCAACAGTAATTCGTTCACCCACCGCAAAATACTTATGCTCTTCAGAGAAGCCACATCTATGGCCCCCGGGTCTATCTCCATCATATTAATCTTCATCACTTTATTATTGCTTTGCTTTTTTACTTTGCTTTTTATTTTACTTTGCATCTTTATACCAAAAATATTATCTATCATCTCTATCAGATATCACTCTCGTAAGTTTCCGTGAAGGGATTGACAACCCCTATTCGCATTGGTTGCGAGGAGCTATTTGCTTTGTGTAGGTACGAGGGACTCGCGCGTAGCCTCCTACTGGATTGATACCTTGCTTCTAAAAAACTAAGGGAAATACTTACGCTGCTGTGCTGCATCACCTTTCCTCTTCAAGGAAATCCAACGCAAGCTCAAGAGGTAGCAAGAAGAATTTCTAGCGCCGTTGCCAGGGAGGTCTACGCAAAAGTCAACATACCAAGTACCCATCACAAACCCTTATCTCCCGCATTACATTATTTTCCATTTGCCTCTCGTTTTCCTCTCCCCCACTTCACCCTTGCCGTTTTATTCGCCCTTTTTCTGTTCGTCTTTTCGTTTGCCTTGATGTCTTACTTGGCTCGTTTGCTCGTTTGGTTGAAATAGTTGAGTATTTATTCCTAAACAGAGAAGCTAAGATCTATGGATCCTCATCCGCTTGCCAATCTTTTTAAGAGATCCAATTATGATGAACCAATTGCTAGTGAGTTTTGTGCACTAGATTATCTTTATGAACTTTTGCTTGAAATTTGTGAATCTGAAGATTGTGATGAAGTACTTTATGAAGAGATTCACGATAGCTCCTTGAAAAAAAGCATGATTGCTATGATTTTACTATAAATTCTCTTGATGTCAATTGTGCTAATAATATGCAAAACCCTAATCTTGGGGATGCTAGTTTTGCTATGTCTACTACTTGTTGCAATGATCATGATTGGGGTGATTCTTCTTTTGATCTTGAAAATTTATTTAAGCCCCATGATGAATATGAGATTAATAATAGTGTTTGCAATAATATTGAAAGTGGATTTGGAAGAGTGTCAACTTTAGATCCCACATATTTGGAGAACGTTCAATCTTATGAAATTTTTGATAAAAGTGGGTTTGGAGAGGTCATGACTTTAGTTAATGTTAATCCCACTATCTTGGAAGAGTGTCAACTTTGCATGCATGTGGATCGTGTTGAGAATATGTTTTGTGATAGCTATATTGTTGAATTTGCTTATGATCCTACATGTAATTATTATGAGAGAGGAAAATATGGTTGTAGAAATTTTCATGTTACTAAATTACCTCTCTTTATGTTGAGATTGATATTGTTTCTTTCCGCTTCCTTGCATCTGCTAGTTTTTGCTTGCCTTGATAATTTGTTTGCCTATAAGATGCCTATGCATACGAAGTATGTTAGACTTAGATGTGTTTGTCACGTGTTTTATGATGCTCTCTTTGTGCTTCAATTCTTGTCTTTCTTGTGAGCATCATTGAAATCTCAATGCCTAGCTAAAAAGGCTTTAAAGAAAAGTGCTTGTTGGGAGACAACCCAATATTTATCCTTGCTGTTTAGCAATAAATAATCCATCTATCTTCTGTTTAGATGTGGTTTTATGTTTTAATTAGTGTTTGTGCCAAGTTAAACCTATAGGATCTTCTTGGATGATAGTTATTTGATCTTGCTGTAATTTCCAGAAACTTTCTGTTCATGAAAACAATTATTAAAAATCACCAGAACGTGATAAAATAGTGATTTCAATTGCTTCTGATCAATAAACAAATTGCCTAGGTCTTCCTATTTTGGATGATTTTTTGGAGTTCCAGAAGTTTGCGTTAGTTACAGATTACTACAGACTGTTCTGTTTTTGATAGATTCTGTTTTTCGTGTGTTGTTTGCTTATTTTGATGAATCTATGGCTAGCAAAATAGTTTATAAACCATAGAGAAGTTGGAATACAGTAGATTTAACACCAATATAAATAAAGAATGAGTTCATTACAGTACCTTTAAGTGATCTTTTGTTTTCTTTCGCTAACGGAGCTCACGAGATTTCTGTCAAGTTTTGTGTTGTGAAGTTTTCAAGTTTTGGGTGAAATCTTTTGATGGATTATGGAACAAGGAGTGTCAAGAGCCTAAGCTTGGGGATTCCCATGGCACCCCCAAGATAATCTAAGGACACCAAAAAGTCAAAGCTTGGGGATGCCCCGGAAGGCATCCCCTCTTTCGTCTACTTCCATCGGTAACTTTACTTGGAGCTATATTTTTATTCACCACATGATATGTGTTTTGCTTGGAGCGTCTTGTATGATTTGAGTCTTTGCTTTTTAGTTTACCACAATCATCCTTGCTGTACACACCTTTTGAGAGAGCCATACATGATTTGGAATTTGATAGAATACTCTTTGTGCTTCACTTATATCTTTTGAGCTATATAGTTTTGCTCTAGTGCTTCACTTATATCTTTTAGAGCACGGTGGTGGATTTGTTTTATAGAAACTATTGATCTCTCATGCTTCACTTAGATTATTTTTAGAGTCTTTAATAGCATGGTAATTTGCTTAAATAATCTTAATATGCTAGGTATACAAAAATAGTAAAAAAAACTTTCTTTTGAGTGCGTTGAATACTAAGAAAAGTTTGATGCTTGATAATTTTTTTTGAGATATGAAGATGGTGATATTAGAGTCATGCTAGTTGAGTAGTTGTGAATTTGAGAGATACTTGTGTTAAAGTTTGTGATTCCCCTAGCATGCACGTATGGTGAACCGTTATGTGATGAAGTCAGAGCATGATCTATTTTTTGATTGTCTTCCTTACGAGTGGCTGTCGGGGACGAGCCATGGTCTTTTCCTACCAATCTATCCCCCTAGGAGCATGCACGTACTACTTTGTTTTTATAACTAATAGATTTTTGTAATAAGTATGTGAGTTCTTTATGACTAATGTCGAGTCCATGGATTATACGCACTCTCACCCTTCCACCATTGCTAGCCTCTCTAGTATCGCGCAGCTTTCGCCGGTACCATAAACCCACCATTTACCTTCCTAAAAACAGCCACCATACCTACCTATTATGGCATTTCCATAGCCATTCCGAGATATATTGCCATGCAACTTTCCACTGTTCCATTTATCATGACACACTTCATCATTGTCATATTGCTTTGCATGATCATGTAGTTGACATCCTATTTGTGACAAAGCCACTATTCATAATTTCATACATGTCATTCTTGAAGCATTGCACATCCTGGTACACCGCTGGAGGCATTCACATAGATTCATATTTTTTTCTAAGTATCGAGTTGTAAGTAAATAAAAGTGTGATGATCATCATTATTAGAGCATTGTCCCATGTGAGGAAAGGATGATGGATACTATGATTCCCCCACAAGTCGGGATGAGACTCCGGACGAAAAAAAGAGGCCATATAAAAGATAAAAGGCCCAAATAAAAAAAAGAAAAAAATGAGAGGAAAAGAGAGAAGGGGCAATGTTACTATCCTTTTTCCACACTTGTGCTTCAAAGTGGCACCATGATCTTCATGATAGAGAGACTCCTATTTTGTCACTTTCATATACTAGTGGGAATTTTTCATTATAGGACTTGGATTGTATATTACAATGATGGGCTTCCTCAAAATGCCCTAGGTCTTCGTGATCAAGCGAGTTGGATGCACACCTACTTAGTTTCTTTTTGAGGTTTCATACACTTATTGCTCTAGTGCATCCGTTGCATGGTAATCCCTACTCACTCATATTGATATCTACTGATGGGCATCTCCATAGCCTGTTGATACACCTAGTTGATGTGAGACTATGTTCTCCTTTTTGTCTTCTCCACAACCACCATTCTTTTCCAGCTATAATGCTATGTCCATGGCTCGCGCTCATGTATTGCGTGAAGATTGAAAAAGTTTGAGAACATCAAAAGTATGAAACAATTGCTTGGCTTGTCATCGAGGTTGTGCATGATTTAAATATTTTGTGTGATGAAGATAGAGCATAGCCAGACTATATGATTTTGTAGGGATAGCTTTCTTTAGCCATGTTATTTTAAGAAGACATGATTACTTTGTTAGTATGCTTGAAGTATTATTGTTTTTATGTCAATATTAAACTTTTGTCTTGAATCTTTCGGATATAAATATTCATGCCACAATAAAGAGAATTACATTGGAAATTATGCTAGGTAGCATTCCACATCAAAAATTCTGTTTTTATCATTTACCTACTCGAGGACGAGCAGGAATTAAGCTTGGGGATGCTTGATACGTCTCCAATGTATCTATATTTTTTGATCGTTCCATGCTATTATATTATCTGTTTTGGATGTTTAATGGGCTTTAATATGCACTTTTATATTATTTTTGGGACTAACCTATTAACCGAAGGCCCAATGCAAATTGTTGTTTTTGCCTACTTCCGTGTTTCACAGAAAAGAATATCAAACGGAATCCAAACGGAACGAAACCTTCACGAGGATCTTTCTTGGAACAAACACAACCCAGGAGACTTGGAGTACAAGTTTGGAAGTCCGCGAAGCTTCCACAAGGCAGCGGGGCGCGCCCAGGGGGTAGGCGTGCCCCCACCCTCATGGGCCCCACGGAGCTCCACCGACCTACTTATTTCACCTATATATATACACTCTTATACCCTGAAAACATCTAGGAGAGCCACGAAACCACTTTTCCACTGCCGCAACCTTCTATACCCGTGAGATCCCATCTGGGGGCCTTTTCCAGCGATCTGCTGGAGGGGGAATCGATCACGGAGGGCTTCTACATCAACACCATAGCCTCTCCGATGATGTGTGAGTAGTTTACCACGGGTCCATAGTTATTAGCTAGATGGCTTCTTCTCTCTCTTTGGTTCTCAATACAAAGTTCTCCTCGATGTTCTTGGAGATCTATTCGATGTAATACTCTTTTGCGGTATGTTTGCCGAGATCCGATGAATTGTGGGTTTATGAATTTGATTATCTATGAATATTATTTGGTTCTTCTCTGAATTCTTATATGCATGATTTGATATCTTTGCAAGTCTCTTTGAATTATCGGTTTAGTTTGGCCTACTAGACTAATCTTTCTTGCAATGGGAGAAGTGCTTAGCTTTGGGTTCAGTCTTGCGGTGTCCTTTCCCAGTGACAGCAGGGGGTAGCAAGGCACGTATTGTATTATTGCCATCGAGGATAAAAAGATGGGGTTTATATCATATTGCTTGAGTTTATCCCTCTACATCATGTCGTCTTGCCTAATGCGTTACTCTGTTCTTATGAACTTAATACTCTAGATGCATGCTGGATAGCGGTCGATGTGTGGAGTAATAGTAGTAGATGCAGACTCGTTTCGGTCTACTTGACATGGACATGATGCCTATATTCATGATCATTGCCTTAGATATCATCATAACTATGCGCTTTTCTATCAATTGCTCGGCAGTAATTTGTTCACCCACCATAATACTTGCTATCATGAGAGAAGCCACTAGTGAAACCTATGGCCCCGTGTCTACTTTACATCTTATAAGTTTTTGATCTATAATTCTAGTTTACTATTTTGCAATCTTTATTTTCCAATCTATACAACAAAAATACCAAAAATATTTATCTTATTATCTTTATCAGATCTCACTTTTGCAAGTGGCCGTGAAGGGATTGACAACCCATTTATCACATTGGTTGCAAGGTTCTTGATTGCTTGTGCAGGTACTAGGCGACTTGCGTGTAGTCTCCTACTGGATTGATACCTTGGTTCTAAAAAACTAAGGGAAATACTTACACTACTCTGCTGCATCACCCTTTCCTCTTCAAGGGAAAACCAACACATGCTCAAGAGGTAGCAAGAAGGATTACTGGCGCCGTTGTCGGGGAGGTTTATGCCAAGTCAAGTCAAGATTTGATCTCCCGTCAACTTGCCGGTTTCTGGCGCTGTTGCTGGGGAGATCTACGCTCAAGTCAAGACATACCAAGTACCCATCACAAACTCTTATCCCTCGCATTACATTATTTGCATTTGCGTCTCGTTTTCCTCTCCCCCACTTCACATTTGCCGTTTTATTTGCCCTTTTTCGTTTGCCTCTTTTCGCTTACTTCTTGTTTGCTTGTGTGTTTGATTGATTGTTTGTCATGATGGCTCAGGATAATACTAAATTTTATGAGTTTTCCAATACCAACAACAATGATTTTATTAGCACTCCGATTGCTCCTATTACCGATGCTGAATCTTGTGAAATCAATGCTGCTTTGTTGAATCTTGTCATGAAAGATCAATTTTCCGGCCTTCCTAGTGAAGATGCCGCTACCCATCGAAACAACTTTGTTGATTTGTGCGATGTGCAAAAGAAGAAAGATGTGGACAATGATATTGTTAAATTAAAGCTATTTCCGTTTTCACTTAGAGAATGCATGCATGAGTTCAGGCAGAGCCAAGAGCTACCATAGGCAAGGGCTGCTAGTCATGGTCTCATGGACGCGTTTTATTTTGTTGAGTCGTTTCGACATGGATAACTATGTATTCAAACCAATCATAGTATTTCTTTGTTTATTCCTCTGTTTCAATGTGTGTACTCTGTTTTCCATTCTTATATGTTCTGTTTCAATATGTGTATATACACTTTCCATTCTGTATATGTGGATGATAACAACTAGATTCAAATTAGTATACAATAACAGATAGAAAA
>NC_053023.1:426285882-426301988 GCF_003073215.2 Triticum urartu | reverse complement strand
TATTCTTGGCAGTAGAGTCCAGTTGAACGAACTTCTTGACATCAGCAGCAGTGACACCTTCTCCAGCCTTGGGAACGCCGTTTTCGACGACATACCATAGGTCGACGTCAATGGCTTCAAGATGCATGCGCATCTTATTCTTCCAGTAGGGATATTCAGTTCCATCGAAGATGGGACAAGCAGCGGAGACTTTGATTATCCCTGCAGTCGACATAGCTAAAACTCCAGGTGGTTAAACCGAATCACACAGAACAAGGGAGCACCTTGCTCTGATACCAATTGAAAGTGCGTTATATCGACTAGAGGGGGGGTGAATAGGCGATTTTTATGAAAGTCTTCAAAACGTGAGAGTTGTGAAGACAAACACTGAAGATCATGCCTATTACTATGCAGCGGAAGTTAGATTACACTATGCCAGCCATGGTCATATATTCAATAGAGTGAAAGCGCAATGACAAATAGCTTCAGTGTAATAAGGATCAGGTAGGAAGAAGTTATGAAGCCGAACAGATCATACATTCATGTTGTGAAGACAAAAGATAAAGCAAGCATGCAATGGCTTCACAATGAATAACTGTAAGTGAAAGGAAATGAAGATGAAACCAGTGACACGTTGAAGACAATGATTTGTTGGACCGGTTCCAGTTGCTGTGACAACTGTACGTCTGGTTGGAGCGGCTAGGTATTTAAACCAAAGGACACACAGTCCCAGATACCCAGTCAAGGACACTTAGTCCAAGACACCCAGTCCTCACCGTTTTCTCCTTGAGCTAAGGTCACACAGACCTCGCCCAATCACTCAGGTAAGTCTTCAAGGTAGACTCCCAAACCTTCACAGACTTCGTTCACTGGCAATCCACAATTTCTCTTGGATGCTCAGAACGCGATGCCTAACCGTCTGGAGGATGCACAGTCCTCAAGTGTAATAAGTCTTCAAATCACACAGACATGAAGACTTAAGTGATGCCCAATTTACTCTGGCTCTGGGTGGTTAGGGCTTTTCTCCTCACTGGGAATTTTTCTTTCAAAGGCTTCGAGGTGGGTTGCTCTCAAACGACAAAAGCCGTGCACTGAAATCTGAGCAGCCAACCGTTTATGGTTGAGGGGGTGGACTATTTATAGCCACTTGGCAACCCGACCTGATCTGTCCAAAATGACCCTGGGTCACTAAGGAACTGACACGTGTACCAACGGTCGAATTTTGAACTCACACGGCAACTTTACTTGGGCTACAAGTAAAGCTGACTTGTCTGGCTCTGGACAAGATTTTCTCTCAAAGTCTTCGCTCGAAGACATAGATTTGAATTAGGCATCACTACAGTCATTCTGACTGGTTCTTTTGGACCCCACTTAACAGTACGGCGATTCCTATGACACTACATAAATGAAATAAAACTACGAAGGATCTATGTCTTCGAGTTCCATAAGCTTCATAGGGAGTCTTCTCATGTCATTGTCTTCAATATGAATATCTTCATAAACCACCATTGTCTTCAATGTCTTCGTACATTTTTAGGGGTCATCTCTGGTAATAAAACCGAATCAATGAGGGACTTCTACCTGTGTTTTCCTGCAATTCTCACAAACACGTTAGTCCCTCAACTAGGTTTGTCGTCAATACTCCAAAACCAACTAGGGGTGGCACTAGATGCACTTACAGACAGTATGGCCGTGTGAGTGCTTTGGAAACATCTAAGCTGGTCTGGGACTGGCTCTCCAAGGTCAATGAAGGCGTCTCAACCCAGAGAGATCAGAGAATCAGTGTCCTTCGCAACCTCTTCAACCGCTTCAAGCGAAATGACAATGAGAATGTCCAGCTCACATTTGACCGACTCACTGACATCACAAATGAGCTTCAAGCCCTCGGCGCTACTGAGATCACCAAACATGAAGTCGTCAAGACACTACTGAGATCACTTGATAGTTCGTTTGACACCCTAGCCCTGATGATTCAAGAACGTCCTGATTTCAAGACACTCGATCCGTCTGACATACTTGAGAGGCTCAACACACATGAGTTTCAGCTTTCTGAGAAAAGAGATATCTATGCGTCCAAACTATGGGCGAACTCGTGCCTTGAAGGCAAAAGCTGTCTCCTCATCTGAAGAAGAATCTGACAGCAGTTCGGATGATCCTGAAGACATTGGAAGGGAACTTGCTATGCTTGTGAAGAAGTTCCAAAAATTCACCAAGAAGAAAGGTTTCAGAAAGTCTTCCCGATCAAGCTCAAGGAATGATGAAGCTTCTGCTCACGACTACAAGAAGAAAACATGTCACAAGTGCAAGAAACCTGGCCACTTCATCTCTGAGTGTCCACAGTGGGACAATGAGAACAAAAAGAAGAAGAAGAGCAAGGAATATGACTCTGACGACAAGAAGAAGAAGAAATACTCAAAGTCTTCTTCCAAGTCTTCCTCAAAGTCTTCATCACACAAGAAGAGCTCATCTGGCAAGGCACGTGCGTTTGTTGGCAAGGAAATGGATTCAGAGGAGGAGTCCGCTTCTGAGGAGGCGGAGGTGGAGTCTGAGGAGGAGTCTGATTCAGGCGTCGCAAGTCTGGCTACAGCATACGTTGCCAAGTCCATCTTCAACACTGAAGACAATGACTTCATCACCGACACCGATGCAAATGACAAGGACTACTCCGCTTCTACCTACTGCTTCATGGCACGCGGTGCCAAGGTAAACACACGCACTACTCACTATCAAACATCTAGTGACGATGACTCTGATTGTGGTTCAAAACCCAGCTACAAAACACTTGCTAAAATTGCAACTGAACAACAGAAAGCTATGGAACATATTCAAAAACTGTTAGACAGAAGCGATGATCTGTTAGGTGCTGAAATGACTCGATCTGAATCCTTAATTGAAGACATAAAAAATCTTCACGTTAAGTATCAGGAACTTGAAAGTCGTCATGAAACTCTCTCAACAACTCATGAAAAGCTTTCCTATGATTATCTTCAAAGGAAGCAAGATCTTGAGAAATTGAGAGCGGCTCATGAAGATCTTCAAAAGGAAAACGAGTCACTTCGCGCCAAACAGATCAGTTCCGCTCAGGAAGGATTTGAACCACCATGTCTTAAATGCATTGAGCGTGATAATGCTACTTCTGTTGCTGAATGTTCTACTGCTACTACTGTTGCAATATCTTCAACTGTTGATGTGGTAACTAACCCCTCTGCTTGAGGATACCACTGCTATTGCTGATGAGAATGCTAGGTTGAAGACATTGCTTGAAACAGGGATGTACAAAAGTCTTAAAGGGCATCAGACACTATGTGATGTCCTCAAAAAGCAGATTCTGAACCGAAACCCGAGGAAAGAGGGTGTTGGGTTCGTAAGGAAAATGAATGCTGATGGCTCTTACTGGAAACCTGAGCAGTACCCCAAAACCACGTGGGTTGCTGCAAAGGAACCTTCAGCAGATCCATCCAATCTATCTGGCTTCACTTGTGCTAACCCCATTATCATTGATGAATCCCTTTGATGCAAACTATAAACTGTTTAAGAATCAGAATGGTGAAGTGTTTGCCAGGTACATTGGTACTAACTGCAGGAATGGACCGCCTATGAAGAAGATCTGGGTTCCGAAAAGGTGTCTGGAGAATCTTCCTGTGAATGTCATCATGACACCTCACGTGAAGAAGACAAACCTCAGACCAAAGGCTTCATACGGTCCAAAGGCTTCATACAGACAGAGGACTCACCTGAGTCGCACTAACGCAAATGTTTTGCAGGGAAACCATACTCAGGCATATGAATATGAGAGCGGTTCATCAAACCGCCATGTTCATAAGACCAAGAACTATTCTGCTTATTCTTATGAGTACTATTGTCCGCCTGCAAGACTGTTTGCTAGGGCTCCAAAGCCAAAGTTCTCAGATGCTGCACTTAGACTTATTGCTTCTAAGCCACCCTTGAAGATGTGGGTGGCTAAGAAAGCTTAACTCTCTTTTGCAGGGAAAGGTCTCCAGCAGAAAACCAAAATCGTCTGACGCTATTGCTGGGGACCTTAAACATCTTGTAGGGCGCAAGATCAAATGCCCGAATGGTCTTACTATGTACTTCGTTCCTGAATCGCTTGCTACTCTCCCTATTAGTCCTAATCTGGATCTAAGCTTTCATAACCCACTGGTTCGTCAAATGTTTTTGCTTCACAATGCTCTTCGTGAAGCCTATCCCCCTAACTGCACTGTAGGGTACGACACCAGCGTCTTCAGAATGGATTATTGATAGTGGGTGTACAAATCACATGACTGGCAAAAGAAGCCTTCTTATGGACTCAACCTTACGTCCATCCGACAAGAGCCACATCACATTTGCTGACACTGGTAAAAGTAAGGTATTGGGTCTAGGTAGAGTTGCAATCTCAAGGATCAACACATGGATAAAGTCATGCTTGTTGAATCCCTTGGCTTCAACTTAATGTCTGTCTCAATGCTTTGCGATTTAAACATGATCGTAATATTTGGAAAATATCGTTGCCTTGTTCTAATGGAATCTGACAAGTCTCTAGTATTTGAAGGGTATCGAAAAGATGATTTGTACGTGGTAGATTTCTCAGCAGGACCACAGCTTGCCGTATGTCTTCTAGCAAAAGCTTCAGAATGCTGGCTCTGGCATCGGAGGCTTGGGCATGCTGGCATGAGGAACCTCCACACCCTGGCAAAGAAGAAGCATGTCATAGGCATCGAGGGCGTCAAGTTCAAGAAAGATCACTTATGCGGTGCCTGTGAGGCAGGAAAGATGACGAGGGCCAAACATCCCTCGAAGACAATCATGACCACTACTCGACCCTTCGAACTGCTTCACATGGATCTTTTCGGTCCCACTCATTACTCAACTCTTACTACTACTGCTTGTCTCTATGGCTTTGTCATTGTTGATGATTATTCTAGATATACTTGGGTGCACATAATCCTTTACAAGACTGAAGTGCAGGATGTCTTCAGACGCTTCGCCAATCGAGCAATGAACAACTATGGCGCCAAGATAAAGCATACAGAAGTGACAATGGCACTGAATTCAAGAACACTGGCCTTGATACATATCTTGATACCTTGGGCATCACACATGAATTCTCAGCCCCGTACACGCCACAGCAGAATGGGGTCGTCGAACGCAAGAACAGAACACTCATTGAGATGGCCAGAACGATGCTAGATGAATACAAGACTCCAAGAAAATTCTGGCCTGAAGCCATTGATACTGCATGCCATACAATCAATCGTGTTTATCTTCACAAGCTTCTGAACAAGACATCTTATGAGCTCCTTACTGGCAAGAAGCCAAATGTCAGTTACTTCAGAGTATTTGGCGCCAGGTGCTGGATCAAGGACCCACATCACACCTCAAAGTTTGCACCAAAAGCACATGAGGGTTTTATGCTTGGATATGGAAAGGATTCGCACTCCTACAGAGTCTTCAATCTCTTTCATTACAAAGTGGTTGAAACAGTGGATGTGCGGTTCGATGAGACCAACGGTTCACAAAGAGAGCAACTGCCAAATGTGCTAGATGAAGTTCCATCCAGTGAATCAATCAAGCTAATGGGAACTGGAGAAATTATACCTTCTGAAGCTCATCCTGAAGAAGAACTTATCATCTCAGCACCTGATCAACATGAAGACAATGCTCAGCCTGAAGACATTCCTTCTAACAACGACAATGATCAGCAAGAGCAAAATCTTCGCCCTGTACATCCTCGCGTTGCCAATGAAGTGCAGATTGAAAGAATAATTGATAGCATCAATGCACCCGGTCCACTCACTCGTTCAAGGGCAACTCAGCTAGCAAATTTCTGTGGGCACTTCGCATTCGTCTCAATAACAGAACCCAAGAAAGTTGAAGAAGCCTTCATGGAACCTGAATGGATTCAAGCTATGCAAGAAGAGCTTCAACAGTTTGAGCTGAATAATGTATGGGAACTGGTTAAGCGTCCTGATCCACGGAAGCACAATATAATAGGCACCAAATGGATATACCGCAACAAGCAAGATGAGCATGGTCAAGTTGTCAGAAACAAAGCTCGTCTCGTTGCTCAAGGATATACTCAAGTGGAAGGCATTGACTTCGATGAAACATTTGCTCCTGTGGCTAGACTTGAAGCCATACACATACTGCTGGCCTATGCAAATCATCATAACATACTTCTATATCAAATGGATGTGAAGAGTGCTTTTCTCAATGGCAAGATTGAAGAAGAAGTGTATGTTGCACAACCGCCTGGCTTTGAAGATCCAAAACATCCTCATGTATACAAGCTCAACAAGGCACTGTATGGCCTCAAACAAGCCCCTCGGCTTGGTATGACACACTCAAATACTTCCTGAAGAGCAAAGGCTTCATACCTGGTTCCTCGACCCCACTCTCTTCACGAAGACATATGATGGTGAACTGTTTGTGTGCCAAATATATGTGGATGACATTATCTTCGGCTGCACCAATCAGAAGTACAGTGAAGAGTTTGGATATATGATGCAAGAGCAATATCAAATGTCTATGATGGGAGAGCTGAAGTTCTTTCTCGGTCTTCAAATACGACAGCAACGCAACGGCATCTTCATATCTCAAGAGAAGTATCTCAAAGATTGCCTGAAGAAGTTCGGTATGCAAGACTGCAAAGGCTTCACGACGCCAATGCCAGCCAAACATCATCTGGGTCCTGACGACAATGGTAAAGAGTTCGATCAAAAGGTATACCGCTCCATGATTGGTTCTTTACTTTATCTATGTGCATCTAGGCCAGATATTATGCTTAGTGTTTGCATGTGTGCTCGATTTCAAGCGGCACCAAAGGAGTCGCATCACTTAGCTGTGAAGCGAATTCTTCGATATTTGGCTCACACCCCAACTCTAGGATTATGGTATCCAAAGGGCTCAGAGTTTGATTTGGTTGGATTTCGGATGCTGATTATGCTGGTGACAAAGTTGATCGCAAGTCTACATCAGGCACATGTCACTTTCTGGGACGATCACTTGTATGTTGGTCTTCAAAGAAGCAGAACTGTGTATCTCTCTCCACTGCTGAATCTGAATACATTGCTGCTGGATCTTGCTGCGCTCAGCTTCTGTGGATGAAGCAAACACTCAAAGACTATGGCATTCATCTGAAGCAAGTTCCACTCTACTGCGACAAACGAAAGCGCCATCAAGATTGCCAACAACCCAGTTCAGCACTCGAAGACAAAGCACATTGAAATTCGTCATCACTTTCTCAGAGATCATGTTGTGAAGGAAGCTATTGATATCATACACGTCAACACTGAAGAGCAATTGGCAGATATCTTCACCAAGCCCTTGGATGAGAAGAGATTTTGCAAGTTACGGTGTGAGCTAAATATCCTGGAATCCTCAAATGTCCTGTGATCAGGCACACATCCTAACCCTTATGCATATTGATGACTTAGATGTGCAACACACGAAGTAAAGTATATCTTCAATCAATGAAGACATACATTCTAAGTGTGAATACATTAATGTGGAATTTGACTTCGGAGCGCCACGATAATTGTGCGCCGTGTCTGGGTCTAATACTTCCTATACGGTGGGTAACGCCACCACCAAATGTTCTATTTTGAAGTGTTTCACTCATGGCGTTACCTTGCTATGTCTTCACATTTGGTTTGGCTTCAATCTCAACATGTCTTCATGATTATCTTCACTATGTTGATTATATATATATATACTAGTGTTCTGTCCTCTACAGCATTCACTTATAGCTATGTCTTCTTGTTGAATCTTTTGAACTAAGTGAATGTGATCGGACCCTAACCTCTCTATGCTTTCTATCTCAAACTCTATCTCTCCAAATCATATGCATTCTATTGAAACTGTCGAATGTCTTCTCTGCGTCCTTGTCAGCAGAAGATACAGAGACAACCTTTAAGTCCGTTTTCAATGCTCATTCCTCCACATGAAACCCGGAGAAGTAGGAACGACCACGACAATCCAGGCGTGCGTGGGACGTGGAACAAACCCAAAATTCCGCATGATGGCCACGTGTTCCTCAGATGCGAATCGCCAGGGGCACCTGTTAATAACGCAGTGCCGCCCCTGTACCTATAAATACACACTTACAGCGGTCATTATCTCTTCTTCCCACTCTCGCACGAACCCTAGCGCCACCGCTAGCCCTCGACGACGCCGGTGACGAAGCGCTTCGCTGCCGCAACCTCTCCGACGCCGTCTTCACGCCGACCGCGGACATCGTCCTCTCCGCCGTCGCCGTAGGTGTCCTCCGTCGCCAAGTTAGGGCACGGAAGATCGAACTGCTCGGCCTCATCTTCCACTCCGTCTAGCAGTTCTTAGTGTGGTAAATAAAACTTCCTTTTTACGGCACCGTTGATCCTATGGCTTTGTCACTTTCTACCACAAGCAGTTTCTATTCACACAAGTTAGATCTCTCTCATACTGCATCTCATAACATGCCTAGTATATTCACTTATGCTTCACAAAGTAGTTAGATTCCTCACTTGTACTGATCTCTGGATTCGTACAAATCTGGAACCAACTCCTTATCTATGAGTGAATGTCTTCGCACGATGAGGTCAATGTCTTCTAAACTGATTTATCTTCAAAATCTTCTGAGAATGCATATGACCTCTTCCCCTTCCCTCGCACCTTAATGCTGTCACAGGTACATGTCCGTGGGAGAATCCCTTGGTTCTCATAGTCTGCATTCATTTGCAGAATTCTTACAGCATCACATAAATTCTCCCGAAGCCAGTTCCTGTTTGTCCAGCAAGCGAAAACCTTTGAAGCCTTTGAACGTGTTGAAGCCTTTCAGTTTAAAGTTCATGGCTTAGAGAAATCAGCAAGGAAGGGTGGCAGAAAGCGTCGTGGAGAAACATCTAGAGATCTGCCAGATGACCTCTCAGAACTGTACAAGACAGATCCTGAAGAGGATTACAATCAGCGCAAGACCCGAATCCAATGGATTCGAAGATATTGGGCAGAACAATGGTTCAAATACCGATTTGTAACCCAGGAATATGCTGAGAAAAATGCCATCAAGAGACCGTGGGGAGACATCCTATACAAGAATCTTCAACCCAGGTCCAGAGATGAAGCCATTGAACAAGGCTTCTATCCCTGCATGGTCCGTGGGCCACAGCCTGTTGATGCACACCCATCGTCACTACTATGGTGTCGTGACGACAATCTGTTCAAGCGCAACTTCCAGTTTGCCCAGAACTCAGCGAAGCAGAACAAGAAGACTTGGGTTAGATTCAACCCTGGTCCTCTGCTCCCCGTGCCGAATGGAACTCGCGAAGCAGAACCCAATGTCGTCGGTCCTTTCTACAACCTTGAAGGCCTCATCACCCATATCTTGGTTCAAGGGACTGCAGTGAATGAGCCTGCAGCTGACGCTGAATCAGATGAAGCGCCTGCAGCGCCGAAGCCAAAGAAGTTGAAGAAGCCTAAAGCTTCAAAGCCTGCCCCTTCACCAAAAATCTCACGGGCGAAGCCACTGGCAACTGCACCTCCTGAAGACAGTGTGCAGTCCGAAGATTTATCACGCATCTCCAAGCCCCAGAAGGTCAAGATGCCTCTGCCACACACCGGCCAAGAGCTAACAGCTGCTGCCATTCTGCGCAATGATGCCATTGATCTGTCAAGTGATGAAGATCTTGCAGATGACGCTCTTGAGCAACTCATCAAGAGCAAAGAAGAAGCAGAAATCTTCAATGATCTGCCTCTCTTTGATGTAACACATCATCCACAACTTCATTGACGAGTGGTTTGACACGCCAAACATCAGCTTTGAAGATCTGCAACTACCCATTGGCCTCAGTGTCGCCTTCCAAGGCGCCATTGCTTCAGAGCTAGCTATCGCCCAGCGCATTGTTGAACTGAAGCAAAAGATTGACTATGAAAAGGCTCAGTTCAAGAAGCATATGGCCAAGCTCAGCGTGCAAGAAGGTGAAGAACTTCAAGATATATGCTGCACGAGCTCAAGGAAGCCTTTCTCGAAGAAACGTGCAGAAGCTCAGGGTTCGCGTGAGTGCATGAAGGTTCTGGCTGACAGATGTGTGCAAGCCTACAATGAGGCTGAGAAGCGCAAGGCCCTTGGGCGTCCTGGCATCGACCCCAGGATGGCAGCAAAGAAGAAGAAGCCCGCTACGGCTGAACCTGACGCACCAAGGCAGGAAGCAGATCCCATTGTCTTCCCAACTAGAATGACTGGCTCGAAGCCAAAAAGCCGGTCAACCGCTTCAGAGCTCAAGAAGACGAGGACTGCTGAGGCTGAAGCCAGGAAGAGGAAACATCCTGAAGCCTCTCCTATTGCCCCCTCCAAGAAGAAGAGGAAGACCAAGAAAGATCGGGCTGCTCCCATGGAGCCTTTGATAGTTGAACCCAGTTCCATGGTTCGTCCTGACGCTGAACGCCAACTGACAATCCATGAGCCTGCTTTCACAGAGGCTCATGAAGCTGAAGACTTTCCAGCAGCTGATCCCATCGCTGCTGAAGACATTGGTCAACATGACCATGTAGAAGATGGTGCAGTCCTTCCTCAGCTCGAGAACAGCGAACTCATCAGCATTGGTCGTCCTCTGACGCCAATCGCTCAGGATGCTTCATGGGCTGATCACCCACAAGAGGAAGAAGACTTTGAGGCCCAGCCAACTCCAACTACACAGGCGTCGCCTGCTTTGCGCAGGCTTCGCAAAGGACCTAGGCCTCCAGTCTCTGTGTCTAAGCTGAAACTGCTGAAGACATTCCGGCTGCATCAGCCGATGAAGAAGAAGTCCCACAATGCTACTCCCCTGTCCCACCAAGAAGCAGTTCTCGAGGAGAACGTGATTGAAAATCTTGCGGCTGCCACCACCAACACCACTGAAGCCACTGACGCTGTCATGGCTGAAGCAAATGTGGAGCCCTCACCAACAAAAGCACCAGAAGTCAGCGAAGCCACTGATCCCGCTTCTGTTCCTGCATCTGCTGCGGTCCCCAATTCGACTATCATGTTGAGCACAGGCCTCAGGTACAGAAGCCAATCCCAAGATTGCCAAGGTTCCCAGGTCCTGCATCAGCACCTAGCTCCTTCAATATCAATGGCTTCAGAGCAGACAACACATTCTTCAATAGCTCCAGGAACCCCTACTCAAGGGAAAAGGATATCATCTGATCGGTTCTAGAGCTATCCGCAGCGAAGCTATTACTCCTGCATTCTATACAATCAAGGTCGCATCTTCCCACACAAGCGTCTTGACATTGAAGCTATAGCTGGTCTGCCCTGTCTGGAAGAAGCTCTGGATTGCTTCAAAGAAGTTGGAGCTGCTCGTTCGTCACTGACCAAGAGCATTGGAATGAAGAGTTGCTGCTCCAATTCTATGCCACACTTCACATCCGCGGGTATAGCAGAGATCCGAAGACTTGGGTCCTGGAGTGGATGACAGGAAACGTTCATCACAAAGCCAAAGCCTTTGACATCATTGAGCTCACTGGTTTGCCCACTCCTGGCGATCTCTACGAGCATGGCTGTCAGCTTCATAGTGAAGCTATTGAGAGCATCTTTCAGAAGACTGAACCTAATATGAGTCAGATGCTCAGTATGATGAAGCCATTGCCCCAAGATGCTGCTTATCCCACGGAGTTCTTCGTTGAAGACCTTGAGTATCTGCCAAGAACCATTTATCACATCATAAGGCGAACTCTCTGGCCAATCAAAGGACACTCTCCACATGCCAAGCTTGGAAGGTGCAATGAAGACTTTGGTCTTCTATATTCTTCATGGAAAATGCTTCAATGCACAGGACTTCTTCATTCGCCAACTTGCTGCATCAGGCTCTGATCTGTTTGGCTTGAAGTTCTACGCCCCATGGGTAATGCGGCTGATCAAACTTCACTCCGCTATCTCATATCAGCCATCTGCTCGCAATCATTGGATTTTTCTGCCTGATGTGGATATGTCTATTGAAGCCATCTATCCTGAGCCTGCCAAGGAACCTCTAAGTCTTCAGAATGCAGAGCATCAAAGTTTTTCTCAGAACATTGAAGGAGTTGAAGCAGTCACTCGTGTGTATCCTTTGGCTGGCACTACACGTGCACCGCATCCTGCTCTCACTGAAGCCACTGACAGTACAACTGCTCCACGACCCAAGAAGCGCACTCGTGTTCTCAACGACCGAGAGCTTCTTGTGGCTCTTCATCAGAAACAGGATAGGCATCATGACTGGCTGAAGCGTCAGATGCAAAGCCTCTTGGTGGATGTTAATCGCATTCGCAATCTTGCCACCAAGAATGCTTTTGTTGCCCATGAAACCTCTCGCCGCACATGGAAAGGGCTAACGCTGATGTGTTCTGAAGATGATCTTCAAGAGGATGGCTTCACTGAGCGATTCAAGTTTGACTCCACACCTCCTCGAAGGGCAGTGCTGCGACGAACTCCATCCCTTGAAGACTCTGAGTTCTCTTCCTCTGCTGCAACTGTGAATGCCAGAGTGATCGAGGATGAAGACGATGCTACTTCACCGCCACCTCCTTCAGCACGCTTCGACTCTGCTCCAAGCTCTTCAGCACCGCCAAACACCACCAACGACCCTGCTGCTTCACCTACTCCTCATGGGAACGAGTAGATGCTCTATGTCTTCAAACCTTTTTGGTCCTTACTGACAAAAGGGGGAGAAGCATATGAGGTTGATAGTCTTCAAGCGGGTCCATATGGGCGGGTGCTTTATATTTTGCTTCGTGCTTACAACTCTCGTTTTGCTACATTTGGTTCTTTGAGTTGTAACACTTAAACTCGATGGTCGTCTGCTACTTCTGCCACCTTGTGTTGCGATGATAAATTCCGCATTTAGATCATTCTGCAGAC
The DNA here is from genome assembly GCF_003073215.2 of Triticum urartu. Taxonomy (NCBI): domain Eukaryota; kingdom Viridiplantae; phylum Streptophyta; class Magnoliopsida; order Poales; family Poaceae; genus Triticum; species Triticum urartu. Next base: position 426,289,162 of record NC_053023.1, on the reverse strand, counting down.
GTCCATTTTCCATTATGCATGTCATTATCTTCATATACTTTCACATGCATAGTGGATTGTCATCATAAGTTGAAGTGGATCTCCACAAGTACAACCTGCCATGTGCATTTGCATTCCAAAAGCAAATTACTTATATGCACATCTTCAGGGGGAGCCCTTGCAACTTATGAAGACAATTCCTTATCCTTTACAATTTCACAGATTATATTCCCCGTTGAAAACTTCAACTAGTTTGTCATCAATCACCAAAAAGGGGGAGATTGTAAGTGCATCTAGTGCCACCCCTAGTTGGTTTTGGAGTATTGACGACAAACCTAGTTGAGGGACTAATGTGTTTGTGAGAATTGCAGGATAACACAGGTAGAAGTCCCTCATTGATTCGGTTTTCCTACCAGAGATGACCCCTAAAAATGTATGAAGACATTGAAGTCAAAGGTGGTATATGAAGATATTCACATTGAAGACTATGACAAGAGAAGACACCACATGAAGCCTATGGAGCTCGAAGACTTAGATCTTTCGTAGTTCTTTTCTTCTGTGTTGAGTCATAGGAACCACCGTACTGTTAAGTGGGGTCCAAGAGAACCAGTCAGAATGACTGAAGTGATGCCTAACCAAAACCTATGTCTTCGAGTGAAGACTTTGAGAGTGAATCTTGTCCAGAGTCGGACAAGTCAGCTTTGCTTGTAGCCCAAGTAAAGTTGCCGTGTGAGTTTGAAATCTGACCGTTGGAACACGTGTCAGTTCCTTAGTGACCCAGGGTCATTTCGGACAAATCAGGTCGGGTTGCCAAGTGGCTATAAATAGCCCACCCCCTACAACCATAAACGGTTGGCTGCTCAGATTCAGAAGTACGGCTTTTGTCGTTTGAGAGCAACCCACCTTGAAGCCTTTGAGAGAGAATTCCTTGCGAGGATAAAGCCCTAACCACCCAGAGCCAAAGAGAATTAGGCATCACTTAAGTCTTCTTGTCTGTGTGATCTGAAGACTTATTACACTTGAGGACTGTGCATCCTCCAGCCGGTTAGGCGTCGCGTTCTGAGCATCCAAGAGACATTGTGGATTGCCGGTGAACGAAGTCTGTGAAGGTTTGGGAGTCTACCTTGAAGACTTACCAGAGTGATTGGGCGAGGTCTGTGTGACCTTAGCTCAAGGGGAATACGGTGAGGACTGGGTGTCCTGAGCTGCGTGTTCAGGACTGGGTGTCCGGGACTGTGTGTCCTAAGGTTTAAATACCTAGCCGCCCTAACCAGACGTACAGTTGTCACAGCAACTGGAACTGGTCCAACAAATCATTGTCTTCAGCGAGTCACTGGTTTCATCTTCCCTTCCCTTTACTTACTGTTACTCCTTGTGAAGTCATTGTATGTTCGCACTATCTTTTGTCTTCACTGAGTGACTGCGTGTTCTGTGTGGCTTCACAATATCTTCCTACCTGATCCTTACTACATTGCTGCTATTAGTCATTGTGCTTTCACTCTATTGAATACTTGACTATGGCTTGCCTAGTGTAGTCTACCTTCCGCTGCAGGGTAATAGGTTTATTTCTATCGTTTGTCTTCATAACTTCCATTTTTGAAGACTTTCATAAAAATCGCCTATTCACCCCCCCTCTAGTCGATATAACACACTTTCAGTACGGACAAGAAAAAAAATACTTGGTGAGGATTACCCAATCAAAAACCAAATATTCGCGGAAGAAATACTAGAGCTACATGAATTCCCACCTATGAAACTCCCGAAATTTTCCCGGTTATGCAATCAGGTGTTGGGGATACAGGGGAAGCATAATATCTCACCCAAACTAGCAAATCCTACATCCAGGTGTATCCATCCTTCAACACATAACCAAGAAACCTTCGGAAATCATTTACCTCAACCTTCGAAAAGCATCCGTTATACGAGTTATGGCAATACTCCCGAACTCCCGCCCCAGTACTGGGTGGCGTCGAGGTTATCTCACCAACAACTATAAAAGAGATTTTCGATGTCGGCGAAACTCAGGTATTCCAGAACTGCAATGATAAAATTGTGACGACAACACCTCGGAGCTCAACTCCCCGGGACACTGCCACAACCCCTAAATGTCAGGAGGCACCAAGAACAATGTTCTCGTCACAAAACCATCGGAACGATTCCAAGATACCGCGTGATCCTAATTTTGTTTTAGTGAAATTTGAGAAGAGAAGAGTCGAAACTCTACGTCAGGATGCCTCGCCAGAGCGACGAAGGGACTGAGGAGTAAAAAGAATCCTACTCTCCGATATATATAATCCTAAATGACTCAAAACATTTTTCTAGACTCAACAACGCCAATGATTCGATCAAGCAGGGGGCTCCTAAGTCGGGGAAGGCTTTGATTACCAACTTGTAACGCCCACGATGCGGCTATATCTCCCACATGTCGAAGCACGACTTAGAGGCATAACCGCATTGTAAGCAATGTCGCAAGTGGGGTAATCTTCACACAACCCATGTAATGAATAAGGAAAAGAGGTACATAGTTGGCTTACACTCGCCACGTCACACAATAGCATAAATATCATTACATTCATCCAGATACAATCAAGGTCCGACTACGGAACCAAAATAAAGATCAACCCCAAATGCAACAAAGTCCCCGATCGTCCCAACTGGGCACCACTATTGATCGTCTGGAAAGGAAACGTAGTATCATCCTGAGTCCTCATCGAACTCCCACTTGAGCTCAGTCAAATCTCCTGGAGCGGTATCATCGGTCCCTGCATCTGGTTTTGGAAGGAATCTGTGAGTCACGGGGACTGAGCAATTTCACACCCTCGCGATCAAGACTATTTAAGCTTATAGGAGGGTAAAAGGTATGAGGTGGAGCTGCAGCAAGCACTAGCATATATGGTGGCTAACATACACAAATGAGAGCGAGAAGAGAAGGCAATGGCACGATCGATGAACTATGATCAAGAAGTGATCCTAGAACACCCTACGTTCAAGCATAACACGAGACCATGTTCTCTTCCCGGACTCCGCCGAAAAGAGACCATCACGGCCACACACACTCTGTTGATTCATTTTAATTAAGTTAAGTTTAAGGTTTTCTACAACCGGACATTAACAAATCCCCATCTGCCCATAACCGCGGGCACGACTTTCAAAAGATCAAATCCCTGCAGGGGTGTCCCAACTTAGCCCATCACAAGCTCTCACGGTCAACGAAGGATATTCCTTCTCCCAAGATAATCCGATCAGACTCGGAATCCCGGTTACAAGACATCTCGACAATGGTAAAACTAACCCAGCATTT